>NW_007250624.1:167657-220538 GCF_000164805.1 Carlito syrichta
AGCTGGAACTACAGGCACGCGCTACCACACCCAGCTAATTTTTTTATTTATTGTGGAGACAAGGTCTTGCCAAGCTGCCTGAGCTGGTCTCAAGCCCAAGAGCTCAGGCAATCCACTGGCCCTGGGCTCCCAAAGTGCTGGGATTGCAGGCTGAGCCTCCAACCCTGGCCTAGAAATTCTGTGCATATATTTCTCAACTAAGGAAGATTGATATCATTAACTTCTAGTTTTAAAGTGGTAGAGTAGTAATTATATCTGAACCTAGTCTTACAGAAGTTCCTGAAAAATAAGAATAATAAGGAAATACATACTCATACCAAATTCAAGAAAATTAAGAAATTCTTTGCGATCACCTATGATATATGAAGAAGAAAACCAATGAAGATAAATAAGGGTGCAGGAATATATTTTAATGTGACCGTAAGTTTCAGGAACCATATGATTTAAACCCAAAAGTACATGTGTTTGTGTATGTGTTGTGAAATTGTGCACTAGGTAGAATGATCAATCATTATAAATTAATAGCATTTTAAACTTCTGAGTTATTCTTATTATCAATAAATTTATGTCACTGAAGCCTAATTCAGCCTGGAAAATATTCACTGTATCTACTTTAAGCTGCTTTTCTTCTAAGTTGCCATGTATGGTAGTAGTCTGGAAACATCACTATTTTCTATGGCTTGTTATTTAAAAGCTCTATGGGAAAGACAAAAAAAAGTTAATACTGATCATTTAGATTTAGTCACATTCACACAATAAAGCTCATGTTTAAATTTGCATCTTTTCTGGATATTCTTCAAGGGAATGACAAATGGAAAACTCAGGGAGCATTCTTTAATTCTCTACTCACAACACCCCTGCCCCTGATGACTTCTAGTCAAGGTGGATTTTAATAATGGAGAAGCTGGAAAAAGGCAGAGTAAAAAACAAAGATTCATGATACATACTGATAACCTCTAATTTATCTAGTAGCACATTTATTGGGTCATTCAAAACTTGCTAATAGATGTAGTTGAGCAGAAAAAAAAGTATAGCCATTATTTCAAAAAGGCTAAGAACCTTCACAAAAAATTAATTCAAAATGGATCAAAGAACTAAATGCAAGGTCATAAAACTATTAGAAGATAATGTAAGAAAAAAAGTCTACAGGATCTTGGGTTTGACAGTGATTTTTTGGATAAAATTCCAAAGGCGCGATCCAGAAAGAAGTAGTTGATTTGCTGGACTTTATTAAAGTTAAATAATTCTGCTTTGTGGAACATGATGTCAAGAGAATGAGATGAGAAAGATCAAACTTGGAAAAATATTTAGAAAAGACAATTCTGATAAAGAACTCATTGCAAATATACTAATAACTCTCAAATCTCAACCATAAAAAATGAAGACCCTATGTTAACATAAACAAAAGACAGGAACATGCATCCACCAAAGAAGATACACAGATGGCAAGTTAGCATATGAAAACACATCCAATATCACATGACATTAGGGGATTGTAAATTAAAACGATTATAAGGTACTACCCGCCTATCAGAATGGATAAAATCCAAAACTCTGAAACCAAGTACTGGTGAGGATGTAGATAAATAGAAACTCTCATACATTGCTGGTGGGAATTCAAAATGGTACAACCACTTTGAAAAATACTTTGGCGGTTTCTTACAAAACAAAATTTAGTCTTACAATATGATCCAGCATTTATAATAGGATCCCGTATTTACACTCCCAGGTATTTACCCAGAAGAACTGAAAAATCATGTTCTCATTAAAAACTCACACACAGATATGTATAGAAGCTTTATTCTCACTCATGTTGGGAGCTACCAAGATGTCCTCTAGTAGGCGAATGAATAAATAAACTGTGGTGCAGTCAGATAATAAAATATTATTCAGTCTATGCCCATTCAGTGGTGCATTTAGTCCATTCGCTGATTATTGGTTTACCTCTGTCATAAGGCTCTTATAAGGCTGTTTGGCTTTCTTTTAACTTTTGTGTTATTGTATGTGTGTTTTCATATTTGCAGGTGTTCCATGTGCTCTGCTGGTTTTGTGTTTGCTTGAGATCCTGTGAAGTGTATGGTTTTTCTTGTTTCTTTCTTCTTCTATCACAACACTTTTTAAATTTAATTTATTATTTATTTATTTATTTATTTATTTATTTATTTATTTATTTATGAGTTGGAGTCTCACTCCTTTGCCCAGGTTGGAGTGCAGTGGCATGTTCACCACTACCCCAGCGTCCATCTGCCGGACTCAGGCGATCCTTCTGCTCAGACTTCCAAGTAGCAGGATCTACCATCAAGCACTACCATGCTCAGCTCATTTTTAAAAATTTGTTGTAGAGATGAGGTCTTGCTAGGTTGCTCCAGTTGTTCTTGAACCCCGGGGGCTAAGGCAATCCCCTCACCTCAGCCCCTCCTGAAGTCCCGGAATTTCAGGCTTGAGTTCCTGCGTTTGGCCAGCACCTTTTTTATTTAAAAATTCATGTAATGAAATATTTTCTATTTTATTTTAAAGATGTGGGGTACAATTCAGAGTTAGGTACATAAGTGATCATCATATTGGTGAAATTTGGGCCTCCTATTTGTCCTCACTTCACCTGGCTTGGGAGGGTACCCTTATTAATGTTTTGTCTCCCCCCCCCCACCTTGCAGTGATCTGCTACTGCCGGTCTCTTTCGTGTAACATTATGATGAATGTTCAGGGTCCACTTATGAGTGAAAACATGTGGTACTCAGTTCTTTGTTTCTGTGATAGATCACTGAATATAATGGACTTTAAATCCTTCCAAGTCGTTGCAAAACTCGTATTTCTGTCCTTCTTTATGGTGATGTAATGCTCTGTTAAAAAAAATCAAGCCAGATGGAGTGAAGAGCAAGGGAGATGCAGACTTTGCCTGCGTGATGACCACTTGTGTACCTAACCCTGAATTGTTCTCCACATCTTTAAAATATAAAAACAATTAAAAAGAATATGATTTGGCACTAAAAAAGAGGAGGTATCAAAACTTGAATAGACATAAAGGAAACTTAAATGCATATTTCTAAATGAAAGAAGCCAATCTGAAAAGACTACATCCTGTATAATTCTAATTATATGACATTCTGGAAAATGCAAAACTATAAAGACAATAAGAAGGTCAGGGTTTTTCAGGCGATAGGGATGACTAGGTGTACAGAGGTTTTTTAGTGCAGTGAAAGTTTTTTGCATGATACTGTAATAGTGGATACAGGTTATTATACATTTTTCAAAACCCAGAATATGTATTTCAAAACGCAAAGAGCAAACCCTAATTTAAGCTATGGGCTTTGGGTGATGTGTCAATGTAGACTCATAGTTTCTAACAAATGCATCATTCAGGTGAGGGGCACTGACAGTGGAGAACAGGGAACTCTGTATTTTCTGCTCAAATTTGCTGTGAACTCAAAACTGCTGTCAATAAATAAATTAATACTTTTATTTTAATTAACAAAATCTATTATTTTCTAAGACAGAGAGAAGATATTAGGCATATTTTATCACTCTTTCTTTCTGAAATCTTTTGGAGTTGATAGAAAAGAAGTCTCGTATAGAATAAATATTGAGAAAAATATGAAATTTTAAAGAAGTCTTAAACAATAGTAGTATTTAGATAAATATTTGTTAGTGGTATACTTGATGATAAGCACTTTACATGAGGGATTTTTGAACTGCATGCATCATGGGCCTTTTAAAGTCTACTGAATCTATGAACTCTTACTCAAAAAAATGCAAAGTAAACAGAAATTAAAGTATGTAGTGTTTCAAAGGAAACCAATTATACAGTTATCAAAATATTGCTTGTTAAACTGTGCTATATAGATATCTTTACGTCTTTATCACTGTGGTGAAACAAAGTACTACTGCATTTTGAAGAAAATGATGTACATACATGATATTTTGAGATATATACAATAAGTCACTTGTGATCTAACAGTCTGTGATTCTACTGATGGCAATTTATACTGACAACTGACACTAATGTTATTTCCGGATTGTATTCAAAATAGGAGATGTTCAATTTCATTTCAAAATAAATAACAATAAATAAAGCTGTATTTTTTTTCTTGGAAATGAAAAGCTCTCCAAAATTCTATGAATACATTAGGGTTTCTCTGTACTCCATCTGCAAAACTCCTGCTTCATAATTAACACTATTTTGAGCCACTAACTACATTCAGGACTTTATACTAAATACTTCACAAAAATATTTCAATAGCGTTTACTTCCTATACTTCCTGCTTGCGTTAGTGATCGTGCACTGGTTTAATTCATATTATACACAAATACAAGAAATGTTTGTTGAAAAAAAACGAATGACTATTTCTTTTCTAAGCAAGTCTCTGGGATTACCATTAGTATATATTCATTTTTTTTGTTGTAAAATATCTATTTTCTCTAATGAATGTTTTCTCCCCCTTTTAAAAACAAAAATATATTCAAATGTTGTCCAAAGTGAGATCTCGAGCATGAATTAAAGTAATACAGTCATCTTCCTTTCAAAATTTGCCTATGAAACAACCAGCTGGCAAAATGACATTAATTTACTCTGAAATATTATAGATTTATCTAATATTTTAATTATTTCAAGGCACTTGCACTTATTTCTTAGTCTTGCAGTTACTTATAGAAAAATATGCTTTGTGCATGAAGAAAATTGAGAAATTATTTTACCTGTCAGTTCACGACCAGAGTATTATATGAAATTCTGAGTAATATGTCTTATACTAGATGTTTATAAGCTATATTGGAGGAAAAGCAGAATGATAATGAAGGCCAATAAGCAAATTCAATTAAGAAATCAATAATGAAAATAAAAATATTTAAAACATGTCTATTAATTTTGCCATGATATCTCTCTTTATGAACTTGAAGTTTAGATATAAGGAAGAATACAACTTAAATTAATATCAATGGAAGATTATATTTATGAAAAATACTAGAAAGATATTAAACAAGAAGACTTGTCTAATAATAAAACAAACTGCTTTCTTAGAAAGTTAGTACTATTTGTAAAACTACTCAAATATTATATGTGACTAACAAGTGTGCATTAAAAATGATTCTCCAGGTAGGATTTGAGAATAGATTATATGAAAAGTTATGAACAATTTATTTAGTGATTGATTTTAAAAGCACATGAAAATATCTTTGACAGTTATTTTAATTGTTTTATTTTACTTTTATTTTCAAAATAATGCATTTTTGTTGCAGAAAATGTAATCATTGGAGAAATACGTGCATGTGAAATAAAAGTTTCTTAGATTTCTGCCTTCCCAATGAGGAGAAATTATGCTTAACTTATGCATATTCTTCATTTTTATCCTTTTCATATATTTAAAATTAAATGTACTTGAATAGTGTAGTAAAAGCAAACTATTCAGTTTCGTGAGTAATTTGAAAACTGTAAAATGTATCACCCTCAATCGAAATAGTTTTATATTGAAATGTTTCAAATATAACACCTGTAGATTACAGTAAAAGATTTTGTAATTTGCAATCATGTTTTTATGACCTCTGTATCATTCCCATGTCTTATGTGTCTTGCTGGTGGATGCAGAATATATCCAAAGTATCTGTTATATGATTCTTCATTTACTTGGTTAACTTAAGGAATATGAAAATTTTTGCCCATTGGTGAAAATTTATTACATTTCAAATAAACAAAAAATAATGTGCAACTTCTGGGGCATCAAACGGAATTCCATACCTACCCTTCCAATTTCAATACAGTACATAGCAAAGGGTCCTTTTGGAAAATAGGCCTATTAGTTTAAAAAAAAAAAAAAACAACTTATGTCTGCTGTTGCATTACCTATGAACAGTGAGTCCAAGGATCCCATTGATATCTAAATACCTAAGGCATCATAATGTAATTGTAACTACTTGATACTATATTTGCTCAACATGGTTTCCTTTTAATATTAGCACTGTCTGACATCAAGGTCCCCAAAATAGAAAAACAATAAGTGGCACCTGACAAAATAATTTTATAGTTTTTTCAAAGTATATCTTGTAATGTGTCATAATAACTACAAACATTTTATTTTGTTAGAGTTACTTAAAAAGGAGTTGGTTGTAAGTATAATAGATATTCTAATGGATATGAAGAAATTTCTATAGATAAACTGTGATAATCTAGAAGTCCATAAAGTGTATATATGTCTCAATCACAGAAAATTAATATACATTACAGAATTTTTCTATATTCATGGAACAAGTCTTAAGAAGGCTATTCAACATAATAAAATTAACTTGTCTAGTATATAATACATCAATAGTACTGTTTACTTGGTTGAAATAACTGTTTTATTATATGGAATTTTTTTGGATGACCTACTAGACTCTCTTAATACTTTGCATAGAAGTGTTTAGACACTATCTATAGAAAAGTGTCTTAGAATGTTGGAAGCAACATCATTAAATGTGAAAACTTACATTAGTTTATTTTTAAAGGTAAATATAAACATTTAAAAATTTATCTTGTGTTCTGTACACAAATTGCATGCAAAATTTAGCTTCTTATTGTTTTCACTTATGCATAATGGCTAAAGTTAGTAAAATGCAATCAGTCCAAATTCCAAAATATACCCTACTTAAAATGCATATTTGAAGAAGGACAAACATATGAACATGGCAGCAACTTGGATGTCTTTAGAGTCTATAATACTCAGTGAGCTACCATAGAAACAAAGAGGAGAGTACCACATGTTCTCACTCATAAGCAGACCCTAAACATGTATCATAATACTATAAAAAATGAATTGGCAGTAGCGGGATACTGCTGGGGTGGTGATGGAGAACACAGTATCATTAAGGGTAACTGATTTCAAACTAGGCAAAGTGGGGACAAAAGGGAGGCCCAAAGTTGACCTGTACAATGACCTCTTGTATACCTAATCCTAAATTATACCTTCCATCTATAAAATAATTAAAATAAAAACAAAAAAAGAATAAATAAATAAATAAAATGCATATTTGACCTCAGGTCTTGAGTCAGAGTTTGGTTGAAATTAACCTCCTGTGAGATAAAGCTTTCTAAATTTATTATGAAGCTAATTTTGAAGTAATTTTAAATAGCAATAAAATTTCTTCTTTAGTTTGACAGACTAATTGTGAAGGTCTTTTATTGGCTGACCTCAAATTTGTATGACAAGGGATAAAACAGTATTTAAAATAATTAAAATTATAGCTAGAATTGTTAAGTTGGATACAAGTCCCTCAGCATCTCCAATCAGTTGACTTTTGTAAAAATATATATCACAAAAGTAATAAACCACTTTAAAAGATGTCACAATTTTCAGAATTGAAACTGAAAAACATAGGTGTTTTAGGCTCTGTGAAATAACAATATTAAGCCATATTTTTTAAAATATTAAATGTAATTTCAACATTATATTTTTCTTTTTTCCTCAAAATATCTAGTATGAAGTTTAAAAAAAATTTTTTTTTTACCATTAAGTGAAATATCTGTGTTTTTTTCAGATACTCTTTATCAAGTTAAAGAAGTTTCCTTCTACTTCTATATTTTTGAGGGTTTCTAATACTGAAGGAGTGTTGGTATTTTAAAAAATGTATTTTTAAAGTACCGGTTGAAATGATCATGTGATTTTTTTTAACTTTCAAATTTTTATTTTAAAAATTTGGGGTACAATTCAGGGTTAGGCATACAAATATTCATTATGCAGGTACCCTTGTTGATGAGGTGTGACCCCCCCTTCCCCAGGAAGATTCCCATACTGACAATTCCACCTCCTCACCTCCCCATCCTCCCACAGTTTCTGCTACTATCTATACTTTTTTTTAAGTATTATGATAGTTGTTCAAGGTCCACTTATGAGTGAGAACATGTGATACTCAGTTCTTTGTTTCTGAGAATGATCACTCATATTATAGACTCTAAGTTCATCCAGGTTGCTGCAAAGTACATAATTTGGTTATTCTCTATGGTTGTGTAATAGTCCATTGTGTATATATACCACATTTTTTTATCCAGTCCTCTTTTGATGGGCAGCATGGTTGGTTCCATGTTCTTGCTATTGTAAGCAATACTGCGATAAACATACAAGTGCAGGAGTCATTTTTTTAGAGTGATTTGAGCTCTTCAGGTATATGCCCAGTAGGGGGATTGTGGGGCCATATGGAAGGTCGATTTTTAGAACTTTTAGGAATTGCTGCACTGTTTTCCACAGTGGCTGCATTAGTTTCCACTCCCACCAACAGTGTAGAAGTGTTCCCATTTTGTCACAACCTCTCCGGCTTCTGTTATTTTTTGAGTTATTGATGATGGTCATTCTTACTGGAGTTAGGTGGTATCTCAGTGTGGTTTTAATTTGCATTTCTTTGATGACTAGTGAGGCTGAACATTTTTCATGTATCTGTTGACTATTCGTACATCTTCTTTTGAGAACTACCTATTCATATCTATTGCCCACTTTATAATGGGGCTGTTTCTTCCTTTTTTTTTTCAGTACGTTTGAGTTCATTGTGGATTCTAGATGTTAGGCCTTTGTCAGACACACAGTTGGCAAATATGTTTTCCCAGTCTGTGGGCTGTCTCCCTGTTCTCTTGATTGCTTTCTTGGATTTGCAGAAGCTTGTCAGTTTGATGAGGTACCATTTGTCTATCCTATCTCTTATGGCATGGGCACTTGGGGCTTTGATCAGGAATTGGTTTGCAGTTCCAATTTCCATACAGGTGTCTCCTGCATTTTCTAAGGTGCTAATAGTTTGAGGTTGGTGGTGGAGTCTTTGTTGAAGATAAGTTGGTTGAGAAATTGAGGTTTTGCTTCTGGAATCTTAATTCTATTCCATTGGTCTATATGACTATTCTTGTACCAATACCAGGCTGTTTTGATTATTGTAGCTTTATAATAAACTTTAAAGTCTGGGAGTGTGATACCTCCTATTTTTTTTCCCCCTGAGGATTGTTTTGGGTATTCATGGTCATTTATGTCTCCATATGAATGCCTATATTGTTATTTCTAGGTCTGAGAAGAATGTTGCTGGAAATTTGATGGGTATTACATTAAATCTGTAGATTGTCTTAGGTAGAATGGACATCTTAATAATGTTGATTCTTCTAATCCACGAGCATGGAATAGTTCTCCACTTGATTGTGTCATCTTTGATTTGTTTGAGCAGTGTTTTGTATTTTTCATTGTAAAAGCCTTTCATGTCTTTGGTTAGGAAGATGCCAAGGTATTTCATTTTGTGTGTGTGGCTATTGTGAATGGAATTGTGCTTTTTATCTATGTTTCTGTTTGTTTATTATTGGTGTATAGAAATGTGATTATCTTTTGTACATTTATTTTATACCTGAGACTTTGCCAAAGTCCTTTATCTGTGCAAGGAAGTTTTTGACAGATTCACTTAGGTTTTTTTGAGATATAGAATCATGTTGTCTGCAAAGAGGGATAACTTGATTTCCTCTTTTTCTATTTGGATACCCCTGATAGCCTTCTCTTGTCTGGTTTCCCTAGCTAGGACTTCCTAAACTATATTGAACAAGAGGGGTGAGAGTGGGCATTCTTGTCTTTTTCCAGTTTTCAGGGGCAATGGTTCCGATTTCTGTCTGTTTAACGGTAAGCTGACTGTGAGTTTCTCATCAATGGCTCTTACTATTTTGAGTTATATTCCATCTATGTCTAGATGTTGGAGGGTTTTTATCAAGAAGGGGTGATGGATTTCATCAAAAGCTTTTTCTACAATTATCTAATGTTATAATTATGTGGTTTTTGTTTTTATGTCTGTTGATGTATTTAATTATGTTTATGGTCTTATGAATATTGAACCAACCTTGCATCCTGGGGATGAAGCCTACTGGTCACAGTGGATAATTTTTGTGATATGTTGTTGAATCTGGTTTGCTAGAATCTTGTTGAGAATTTTAGCATTTATGTTCATCAAGGATATTGGCCTGTACTTCTTTCTCTTGCTTTGCTGGATCTTTACATGGCTTGGGTATCAATGTGATGTTAGTGTCATAAAATTATTTGGGGAGAGTTCCATCTTTCTCAATTGCCTGTAATACTTTCAATAGGATTGGTATCAGTTCCTCCTTGTAAGTTTTGTAGAATTCTGCTGGAAAGCCATCTGGTCCAGGGCGTTTTTTGTTTTGTTTTGTTTTGGTTTTTTTGTAGGTAGTTTTCTTAAGACAGAGTCAATTTCCTGGATTGTTATTGGCTTATTTGGGGTCTCAATTTCTTCTTTTTTCAACCTGGGGAGAGTATGTGATGTCAGAAAATCCTCCATACAAGTGTACAGAATAGTCTCTGATAATCTTTTATGTTTCTTCAGGATCAGATGTGACTTCATATTTTGAATTTCTGATTGTGTTTATTTGGGTTTCTTCTTTCTTTTTCTTGATCAGTCAGGTTAGGGGGCCTTCAGTGTTCTTTATCTTTTCAAAGAACCAGCTTTTTGTTTCATTGATTTTTTTTTTTTTTCTTCTATGTTCCAGATTTGGGCTTTTATTTTGGTGATCTGGATTCTTCTGAAGAAGTTAGGGTTTTAGTGGTATTGCTTGTCCAGCTTCCTTAAGTGACTTGTTAGGCTGTTAACTTGTGATCTTTCCATTTTCTTCTTGTGTGTTTGTAGAGGTATGAATTCCCCTGTTACTGCTGCTTTCATGGCATCCTAGAGATTTTGGTAAGATGTTTCTTTATTTTCATTTGTTTCCAACTATCTTTTAATCTCTGTTTTGATTTCCATGTTGACCCAGGAGTTGCCTAGCATTATGCTGTTTAGTGTCCATGTCTTTGTGGGTTTTGGGGGAACTTTGTTGGTGTTGATATTTATTTTTATTCCACTATGGTCTGAGAAGGTGCATGGAATTTCAATCCTATGAAATTTGCTTATGCTTGATTTATGGCCAAGGATGTGGTTGATCTTAGATTATGTTCCATGTAGTGATGAGTAGAATGTATATTCTGTGTTCATTGGGTGGAGCGTTCTGTAGGTATCAGTTAAGTCCCTTTGAACAAGAGTCACATTGAGGTTCTGGATCTCCTTTCTGATTTTTTGTCTTGATGATCTCTTCAGGGTTGTGAGTGGGGTATTAAAGTTCCCAGCTGTGATAGTGTTAGAGTCAATATCTTTTTTAAGTTTGCCTGGAAGCTGGTTTATGAAAGTTGATCCTCCTTTGTTGGATGCATATATATTTAGGATATTTCTTGTTGTGGATTGAATCTTTTATCATCATAAAGTGACCTTCTGCATATTTTTAAATTTTTGATAGCTTAAAGGATATTTTGTCTGGTATTAAGATCCAACTTCTGCTTCCTTTTGTGTTCCATTCACCTGAAATTTTGCTTCCAATCTTCTGACTTTGAGTCTGTGAGTGTCTTTTCTGGTGAGATGAGTCTCTTGGAGAGAATACTTTGTTGCCTCATGATATTTTATCCATTTTGCCATTCAATGTCTTTTCAGTGGTGCATTTAGTCCATTCACATTCAGGTTAATTATTGAAATGTGAGAGTTTATCCCTGTCATGAGGTTCTTACAGAGTTGTTGTTGTTGTTCCTATTTGTTTGTTATCTTTCTTTTGATTTTGGGATTGATTCATGTGTGTTTTTAATCTTTTTCTGCACTCTTGTGAAGTATATTGTCATTTCTTTTTCCCTTTCTTCTGCATTTTCCAAGGTACTTAACTGATACCTACAGAACACTCCACCCAATGAATACAGAGTATATATTCTACTCATCACCACATGGCAGTGTAAGTCCTTAGGGATTGAATGTCTGGGTAATATTTTAATTATCACTCACTGTTGAAGCTTAGCTTAGCTGGGTAGGCTATTCTTGGTTGAAATTTTTATCTTTGAGAATTTTGATGATTGGGCTCTAAGCTTGAAGTGTTTCTGTAGATAAATCTGCTGCTATTCTAATTGGTCTTGCCTGGTAGGTAGACTGTTTTCTCCTGCTGCCTTTAGGATTTTTTCTTTTATACTTACTTTGTTTAGGCAAATTATTATGTGTCTAGGAGTTGATCTTTTCATTTGTTGTCTTGCAGGGGTTCTCTGAATCTCTTGTGTTTAAATGGTCTCATCACTGATGAGATGAGGGAAGTTTTTGTGAATAATTTCATGGAATGTTTGTTCCAGGGTGCTCTCTGTCTCTCTTTCTCCCTCAGAGAGTCCAATTAGTCTTAGGTTTGGCCTCTTGAAATAATCGCTCATCTCTTGGAGGTTTTGTTTTGTCCTTTTAAGCTTCTTTTCTATGTTTTTGACAGATTGGGTTAGTTCTATACTTTGGTCCTCAAATTCTGAGATTCTTTCTTCTGCTTAGTTAATTCTGCTTTCCATGCTTATCAGTTTGTTATTTATTTCATTCACAGTATTCTTTACTCGTGTTATCTCAGTTATCAACTCCTTCCTATTTTCCTCTTGTGTCTCCTCAATTCTTTGTTATTCTCTCTATTAATATGTTGATATCTGGGCTTGTAGTTTGAGACCAGTCATTCTGAGAGTCTTCATTTTTTGTGTTCCAAAATTTGTTTTCTCAGTGTCTGACCTACCAGGGGTCTTTGTGAGACACATATTCTTCTTTGGTTTTTCTTCATTTGTGTAGAATTTCTTCCCCTCCACTTTATTTTTCTTCTTCTTTAATTTTGTTGTTCAGTGATGGCAGGGTTGCTTTTTCTTCCTTTTGTTCAATTTCCTATTCGTCCTTATTTGGATCCTCTGACTTTGTTCAATTCTGAAGCTAGACTGTGGGTTGGGAGCTGTAATTTTTGCAGCTTTGAGATTTAATTGAGAGGGGAGCTGTGATTCAAACTCTATCTGTAGATCTCAGTATACATCGACAGGTATATGTGCACACTGCAGCCCACTTCCTTCTGCCTTATAAGCATGGGGTGGGGTATAGGTTTGCTCTATGAAAGCAAAATGAGGTAGATAAAAGGAAAAGAATGGAATAAGGAAGGAGGGGGGACAAGAGGAAGTTTGAGAGAGAGAAGAGCAAGAGGGAAAACAGAGAGACATTCCGAGTAACAAATAAAAAGAGGCACAAATACAGACAAGAGTAAAAAAAAAACCAGAAAACTAAAACATACAGATAATCATACAAACACACAAGCCAACAAAAACCTCCCTATTAATGTATTCTTCCCATACACAAACAGGAAGTCTAAAGAAAAAAAATCAGTCAAATAGCAGAAATAAAGCAAGTATGAAAATTTTGTCAAAAACAGAAAGAGAGAATAAATACTAAAACAAAAAGCAAACAAAAATGACAAAATAAATAGACAAAAAAAAAGGAGCAAAACTTGCTCTGAGGTCATTCCTGTTAGTCCAAAGTTTTTTCATCTCTGATCTCTAGCCCCTCCCCTCTGCTCTCAGTGCAGGCTGATAGGGTTGCTCCCAGCTTGGGTCAGATGCCCCAGGCCTCCTGTGGCAGGAGGGTGGATCAGATCTTGACTCACCTGGCTGGCTGCCTGTCAAGTCTGCCACTCAGATCTGTCCTGTCTGTGTGCAATCCAGCATGGGGAAGGGGCTTCTGTCTTTCCCAGTTTGATGAAATTACCTTAGGTCCCAAGTTGGAGGCTGCAGGGAGCTGGGTGAAGCTGAGCAGAGTTGGGTGGAGCGACAATGTTGGTCTCTGTCTGGTCCTGGGACACAAAAAATGACTGTGGTGGACATTTCTTCACTGAACATGGGGCTCCTCTCTGACTCTCCCTCACCTTTTCTCTCCACTGATCAGATCCAGGCTCCAACTCACCTGCTATAACAAGTGATGGTGTGGGCCAGGTACCAGGTGATGAGAATCAGTTGGATTTGGCAGGCTTTTCTCACGAGAGTCCCATGAACAGCAGATGATCTTGCATGCCTTGACTCCAATATCAGGGCAATGCGGGTCCACAATCACCTTCAGAGGGGGGACCCTGGGTGCATGAACCAGAGTCACCTCTCAGATGGACTTTCACTCTCCCACCAGCACACGCCCACTCACACAGAGAGTCTTTATGGACACTTGCTTTTGTGGAGACTCCCACATTCTGAACTTTCTGGTCTCCATCTTTTCCAAAAAGCCCAGTATGAAGCTTTCTATACTTTCCTCTCCTAAACACATATAAATACTTCCTTCAAACTGTAAGTAAAGTAATAAGATTTTTGTTATGATATCTTTACTGAGTATGTTGATAAATCTCTTCTTTGTCCATATTGTGAAAACTTCTACTTTGTATGCTTGCACATAAATGTCAATTTGTATTCTTTTCTCATTGCCATCATATGTTGTATGTTGTATCATATGTTGTAACATATATAATATATGATGTTCAACATCATTGATAGTATTGATAGTCAGGTAAATTTAAGGAATAATGAAGCATGTTTAAGGTACTCAGTTTGCTAGAATTTAAACAAGTGGTAAAATATGGTTTGGCAATGCTTTGGTAAATTTTCCTTTCACATGTACTCCAAAAGAAAGTCTATTTGAAATAAATAATGATGAAATAAAGTATTTTTCTTTTTTCTTTTTTTTTGGACCCTGAGGAGTCAGGGTCTCTGTTGCCTAGGCTAGAGTGCAGTGGCACCATCACTGCTCACCACAGCCTCAACCTTCTAGGCTAAGGCAATCTATTCATCTCAACCTCCTGAGTAGCTGAGACTATAGGTGTGTACCACTAAGCTCTGCCAATTTTTTTTAAAGTTTTATAGAAGTGGGGTGTCTCTCTGTTGCCTAAGTTGATCTCAACTCTTGGGCTTAAACAAGCCTCCAGTCTTGGTCACACAAAGTGCTGGGATCACAGGTATGAGCCACGGCATCTGGTCAAGAAAATACAATTTAAACATATGCTACTAATTATCAAATGATTCATTTTCTAGCTAGTTGTTTTACAGAAATATTTACACAGGGATACATAAACAGAAATGATCACTTTTGCATATTTTGTAACTGTGGAAAAAAACAGGATAAACGTAAATAGTCATCAAGAAAGTGTTAACTGAATCATTTTATTTCCACATGCTGATAAATGAAGATGCTAAGAAGGAATAAAAGTGTCTGTATATATAGACACTAAATTACATTGACTATATTTTGTTAACTGAAATGAACAAAGCAGAAAATGTTTAGGGTTTGTGTAAGCCTTCATAAGGATGCCTGAATGGGAGCAGAAGTGGAAAAAAATGAAAATTTTCACTTTATTATTTTCTCCTTCTACACTTAATTATTTTTTGGAAATCAAGGATAATCAACATTTATGTGCAAACTAGTACAGAGTAGAAGTATGCCAATATATTAGAAAGGAAGAACTTCACTGCAAAACTGAGTAAAAACATATGATAAAAATCTCATTTTAGCTACAGTTTGAAGGTAATGTCACTTGTAATCAGGGAAATGCGTGTCTTTATGTCTACAAGGCATAACAATTAAGTTTGCATATTCTATCTAGAAAAAGTGCTACAGGTCAGGCTTGGTGGCTCAGTCTGTAATCCCAGCACTTTGGGAGACTGAGGTAAATAGATTGCCCAAGCCCGTGGGTTCTAAACCAGCCAGGACAACTTAGCAAGACCTCATCACTACAACAAATCAAAAATTATCTGGTCGTGGTATGCGCACCTGTAATTCTGGCTACTTGGAGTGCTGAGATATGTGGGAGTCCAGCTCCTGCCGGGTTCAGGGTACCCCAAAGGTGGAGATGGTGTTGGTGATTGTGAGAATGAGAGAAAGAGAGAAAGAGAGAGAGAGAGAGAGAGAGAGAGAGAGAAATGAATTATATGCAAAAAAAAATTTCTTTGTGAATTACCATCCTCCAAATACCTGTCAACATATTTTTCAAGTTCGTTTTCATTAATTTAAAGCAGAATACATCTGTATTATCACTTTATGCATAACTCTAAGTATTTCTGTTTTGTTTATTTTTTCTTTATGACCATTATAGGCCAGCTTCTAGCTGCTGTTGAATTTTGTAGGTAACCAGGGGCACTGTTCTTGCACCAAATGAAGAAAATGAGCCAATTGTGCAGAGGAAACTTTAATTCCTCTTTTAGTAAATATATGCATCAGAATACTTATGAACAGCTTTCTTTCTTTAGATTCATTCTGGCCCATGATTCTGTCATGGCTCTTAAACTGCTCAACCTTCCTAGCTCTGCCTGTCTCTACAGAGGGGTCCGTGGCACCTGGGTGAGGTCCTATCCATCCTGAAAAAGAAAAAGAAAGCTTTCCTTGAGGTCCCACATTTGGGCACCACCTACAGGAGTCCAGCTCCTGCCAGGTTCCGGGTACCCCAAAGGTGGAGATGGCGTCAGTGATTGTGAGAATGAGAGAAAGAGGGAGAGAGAGAGAGAGAGAGAGACAGAGAGAGAGAGAGAGAGAGAGAGAGAGAGAGAGAGAGAGAGAGAGAGAGAGAGACTTGGACAACTGCTTAGATTTTGGAAGAAGACCTTTATTGAGTGTCAACAGTGGGCTTTTATACTCATATGTCTTTCACGTGAACACAAAGTCAGGTGTGTGAGGGGCATCCCCCACCCACCAGATGTTCTTTCAGGTATGAGGAAGAAAATCCCATAACAGATGTTAACCTTAATCTGTGACTGACCTATCCTATAAATCTTTTTCATCCTTTGCTGATTTACACTAATGCCAAGTTAAACGATTCTATAGAAACTTAAATGCTTACTTTACAAGCTAAAGAGGCCAATCCCAGAATGCTTGGAATGTGGCCCAGTCCAATGTTCACAGTGGGCTACCTGCAAGTAAACTAGCCTCATTCCTTCAACAAAATGGTTGTCTAAACTTATATTCCTAAAACTATATTCTAAAATTTACACCTTATTCAACTTCAATAAATCCTCAAATCACGACCCAGAAGCCTGTGACCAATATTAAGGCTCTTAGATTTGACCCGAGTTTAAATTATAAGTTGTGTGAAAGCCAAGACTGCAGTTTGTGGAAGAATGGGAGCAATGAGCTTCTAAAGTTAGCTTGTGTTCATCCCGGTCTCAGATTTTTTATGTTTTGAGCTTACAGGAGCTTATTCTGGTTATAGTGCTGAGTAGAGAGGGGGAGGGAATGGGGTCAACAGCTCCTGAACACACCCTAGTGGTCTCGGGGTCAACGGCCCTCCCTGATCCCAAACCCTCAGTGGGCCTCCATGGCTGGCTCCCAACAGGGACAGAAAGATTGTTGAAGCCCAGCAGATCAACGCTGGGGTGACTATGAGTGTGCCATTGCCCTCCAGCCTGGGCGACAGCAGGAGACTCCAACTCAAAAGAAAAAAAAAAGAAAGAAAAGAAAAAGTGAAAAGTGTTACATACCTCATTGCTGAATATCATTATGGTCACCTTTCACGTACTCCCCTTGAGAAGCTATGCACCAGTGCTAGTGCCAAGTCTACCCATCAAAGCAACTTTGGAACTCTTTCTGGAATGGTCATTGGAGCTATTGTTGTGAGAATGTCAGAGTTTGAATTAGAGCAACAAACAAACCATTAAATTTCTTGGTAAACTTGGCAAGAGTGGAAGTGAAATCAGAGACATGTTAGTCCAAGTTTATGGGGATAACGTCTTGAAGAAAATGGCAGTGTACAAATGAATTTAATGTTTTTCTGAGGAGAGAGAAAGTGTCACTGATGAAGAAAGGTCAGGATGACCAGTAATGAACAGAACTGATGAAAAAAATTGCAAAATTTAGTTAAACTATGCATCAAAAACATCTGCTGACTGTGAGAACCACAGCAAACCAAATAAAATTGACAGAGAAACAATTAGATAAACAATAACTGAAAATCTTGGCATGAGAAAGGTGTGTGCAAAAATAATCCTGAAGGAGCTTTTGTATCATGACAATGCTCCAGGTCACATATCACTGTCTGGAAGAGTTTTTAGCCAGTAAACAAATAACTGTATTGGAACATCCTCCCTACTGGGTTCCATCATTGTTTTTCTTTACAGAAAGATAAAGAAACTATTGAAAGGAAGACATTTTGATGCCTTTCAATACATCAAGGGTAATATGATGACAGCTCGGATAGCCATTTCAGAAAAACAGTTCCAAAATTGCTTTGATAGGTGGACTATGCCTTGGCATCAGTGCATAGCTTCCCAAGGGGAGTAATTCAAAGGTAGTGATATTCAGCAGTGAGGTATTTAGCACTTTTTCTTTTTCTAGAATGAGTTCACGAACTTAATTGTCTGTCCTAGTATGTCTATTATCCATTTCTCTCTCTCTCTTTCTCTCAGATAAGATATATGCTATTGAACTTTGGAATCACTGTTTTGTCATTGTATGCATTAACCTTTTGTTTGCTGATTTCTTAGATTTCTCTTAATTTTTGTGATTGTAATTTTATAAGTACCATAGATATTTTCACTTAACCTATCAATTTTTTAAAATTATTTTTCCAAAGTATTGAATACTAATGCAGTAAAATATTTCATGCTTCTTCTCCATTTATTTTTGTTTTATGTCATTATTACATATATAATATTTTTATATTGCCTTTAATCAATCTGGTATTTATTTATTATAAAGCAAAGGGTAGGATTCTTATACCAACAGTAACACCATTTTTAGCTATTGCGTTTTCTATATGTTTTTCAGATATATCATATCGTTTCATTTTTTAGACTCTGCTTCTACATCGACTTTTGTATATTTTCCATCACCAGTGAAACATTTTTAGAATACTATAATTTTAGAGCGTGTTCTGCTGTCTGTAGATGTGGCAGACGGGCATGGAATTTACATGTCTTCTCCCGATGACTTTCTCAAACACTCATGTTGTCTTAAAGGGATTGTATTTGATACTTTTATCATCTCAAATCTTTTTATCTTAAAGTCAAAGATTTATTTTGGTGGATCTGACCTAACCACATTGTCTTTTTAAACCTAAGTCTAGCCGAGTCAAAGATGCAGTCAGAGATTCAAAGCATGATAAAACTTCAAGATGTAGTTGCTGGATTGGAAATGGGGTGAGAGGGTTTGTGGGAAGGGACGTGGCAAGCCTCTCAGGAACTCAGACCCCAGCTGACAACTAGCTAGAAAACGAGAACCTCAGTACATCAGTCACAAGAAGCTAAACACTGCCAACATAAAATTGAGCTTTTTGGAAGTGAATTCTTCTTCAAACTCTCCAGATGAGAGCACAGCCTAGCTGATACCTGATTTAAGCCTCATGATCCCCTTTGCAGAGAAACAAGACAAGCTATGTTAGAATTCTGATTTATAGAACTTGTAAGCTACTGATTGAAGGGTGAGATTTTAAGTTAAGTTTTTGGTGATATTGGAAATATTTAGTAATTTGTTAATACAGCAGAGTACCACATGTTCTCACTCATATGAAGACCCTGAATATTTACCATAATACTAAAAGAAAGGGATCAGCAGTAGCAGAAAACTGCCTGGGTGGGGGTGGGGCACAGCATCAGTAAGGGTACCTCATTTCAAACCAGGCAAAGTCAGGACTAAAGGGAAGCCCAAACTTTACCTGTATGATGTACACTTGTATACCTAATCCTAAATTGTACCCCACATTCTTAAAAAAAAAAAATATGATTGTCAACTGGCATTTTCCTTATCCTTTTTAGGTTTCTTTAGAAATTTATTGATTGTTTTCATTGAATGTATGTATACCTTTCTTGTAAATATTCTACATAGATTTTATGTTTTCTGATGTCATGTTTAGGTTACTTATATTTCTTTAAAATCTTCCATTTTGTAGATTGGTACATATATTTCCATAAACTGAGTAATTCAGGAATTTATTTAATATTCCCACATTTATTTCTTATTTTCATATTTTGTGCTATTTTGCTTCTTCTTTTCTGTTCTAGATTTTGTCAACTAATCAAAGTTGTTTTATTGTTGCCTTACTCCTTTCTAAGTATCACTTACTATGTATTTTTTTAATCCATTTTTTTCCCAATAACTTACGATTTGAGCTTTGTGGACTAACTTATGATTTTTTTTTCTTTTATCCAAATTTCTAAGAAGTTTTGAGAGTCATGCCTGATAAGGGTTCATCAAATGGGTTTTTATTACCCTATTACCCCATATGGTAAATGCATAACTAGCATAACAACACACAACAGATAAAGAAGGAAATAAAAATATTTAATGACTCTTCAAATCCATCTCTTAGGGATTCCCATACTTTGGGTACCTTGCCCTCTATTGATTCCCAAAATTCCTTAGATAGTAGTATTCCCAGATTCCCAGGTATATGTCCTCTGCTGATTTCCAAAATTACATAGAGAGTAACTATAAATTGCCAATCAAGAAATTCTTGAATCCACCTGCCTCTTGCACACTCTCACTTGGAAATAACCTTCCTTCCCAAGATGAGCCAATGAAAATCTCAGATATAATGATTTATAATTTTTAAAACTTCTGCGTCATTGAATGTGTATAACCAGACTGCAAATCACCTATCCTGGGCACACATTCTCAGAGACTTCTGAGAAGGGGTATACCAGGACTAGTCACTCATATTGTCCAGAATAAATCACCTTAATTTTTTTTTATAGAGTTTGACACCTTCTAATCAATACCTTTATGAACCTATTCTTTTTGTAGTTTGATAAATGTGTTTATACTATTGGCATAGGTAGTTTTAGAATTTTATTTATTTTAGTTTTATTCTGTCACAATTAAAGTATTTATGTCTGTGAATTTTTCTCTTATCATCTTTTTGCATGTTATCTGTTGTCTAGTAATTTCATGACTGCTCTTTTTAAAATATGTTACACTTTCAGTTTTTATTTTTTCCTTGTTTAAAGATTGTTTTAGGAAAGATTATGTCTTTACACTTTAAAATTCCAATAAGGAGTGTCTTAAATATTTTTTAAAAATGTGTGCTAATTATGCTACTTACAGTAGTTTTTCTCTAGTCAATATCTTTAACACAGCATATTGTTTTTCCTTCATGGTTGTTAAGATAGGCAGATAGATGGATACATAAATAGATAGGTAGACAGACAGACACACCTTAACTTGTAATGTTGTATAGGCATTTGAAAACGAGGTGCTTCTTATGTAAAGTATTTGATATATAGCATTGGTATCTTACTAATTTATTATATCAACTAGATTATCTAAATTATACTTATGTTTTCTCTATATTATCATGAACTGAAAAACCTGAGATGTAATTTTTCTATATTTTCTGTAGTTTTGTTTTGTGAATGTAGATGCTATGATACTTAGTATAAGCATAGTTATGACTAGGATATTTATTATGGATTTCAACAATTATAAGGCTCTTCCCTTTCTCATTTAATGACTTTCCTTAGAATTTGAGGTCTCTTTTGTTAATGTTATTATCCTTTTCCCCCCTTTATTATTGCATTTGTTTGTTCCTGATGTATCTTTTTCTTTTTAACTTAACTATATCAATAATTTTTATTTTAGGAGCAACTGTGGAAGGTAGCATATGATTTTGCTGTATGATTCAAAAATTTAAGACAATGGTTCTAATAAATATGTTAGGGTTGATTTTTAATACATTCAATTTCAGAAATAATTTTAAAATATCTAATATTTTAAATTTAATATTTTAATAAAGTGATTATTATTTAAACATAATTTACTACATGATTTTTTTTGTATTTCCAAAGAAAATTATCTTTTTAAATATGCTCTTTTCCCCCCTTTGACTCAAGTTTATATTTCAGTAATTTATTTTGGGGCACGTAGAATACATATTACTTTTATTCCTAGATTTTCAATGTCAACTCTATTGTGTCAAATTCTCATGTATATCACTCTATTTTGTCTCCTTTTCTTTGACATTTACTTCTATTATGACTTTATTATTTACATTGCACCTTCTTTTAGATAATCCAGTTTAATTTTTATTTTATATTGACATTCTTCAGTAATGTTTATCTGAATTAAAAATCTAGATGTATACAGCATACTCTTTCAAGATAATTTTATGTGTATTTTTGAATACTTTTTAATCACAATGTTTATCTACTCATAGCAAAAATATATTTGTTATGTTCTAGGTTTAGTTTCAGTACTATATACCTCATTATTTTTCTCAATATTTGGATTATAATCCAGTCTATATTCATTTCTATGTGCCTACACATTTTCCTGAACTATCTATTTGCAGCAAAAGAATTTAGGAAAGAGTAAGTAATTCCAGTTAAGACATTATCAAGGCTTATTCGGAAACAAAAACATAGTAAGAACTATGCATTTGTATGCCTGTGTTTGTGCATGTGTGGATATCTTGGAGCAATTACTGATATCATCTCTCAACATACATCTTTGTCCAGAATAGAATTTAACTTGAAAAGCAGACCTAATGGTCTCCTCTGGGAATGATTCATCTGCTGTTTCATGATTTCAAATGTCACTCAGGGAGGGTCCCAGAGTCAGTACATTTGTGTTTCAAGCATGGGGTTTTACCTCCCAGTCTGTGTTTCCTAACTTGGAAACTGCTGTACTCTGCAAGCTCTGCCTGGGATGTGGGTGTTCTATTTGTATGCATTCTGTCTAATCAAATATTCATTGGACTTGGCAGTTCATCTTCATGTACACTGCATTTGGGGAATGAAGGAGGTTTATAACATCATTAAAACAGTATTTTTCACCCCAATTCCCAATTTTCTTTATTTCTTTTGATTTTGTATTGGCTTAGAGAGTAAAATGAAGGAGAAACAAATTTCCTAGATTATAGCAGAATTATGGCCTCAAAAACTAATTTGTTAAAAAATAAATACACGGAAATATAAAGGTATATTCTCCCTATTCAAAGCAAAAAAAATTGAAACATGCTTTTGTGAATCCTATGTTTGGCTTATAATTGTGTATGTATTTATAAGCAATACAGAGTGGCATAGAACATGTATTCAGGTATTAAATATATGTTTAATAATAAAATATGTTTAGCAACTTGCATTTTATTCAATAGTAATATATTATTTTGCTATTATTTAAAACATATTTTGAAAAAGTATACACTGGTCTATTTTTATTATTTTATCACATTTGTCTTATCATTTATTATCTTTCTACACACACACACGTGTGCACACACATGCATGCACATGCTATCTGAGAGATATCGCATATTTGGTTCCATACTACTGTAGCAAAGGCACTATGGAAATACAGTGAGTCACAAAATTATTTTGGTTTTCTAGTACATATAAAAGTTATGTTATACTATACTGTAGTCTATCAAGGATGCAATAGCATAATGTGTGAAAAGAACATACAATTATCTGAGCCTTCAGTCAGAGGTAATCTCTTTTGTTGGAGGAGGGTCTTGCCTCCATGTTTATGGCTGCCAACTATTCAGGGTGGTGGATACTGAAGGCGGCAGTGGCATGGCAATTTTGTAAAATAAGACAACAATGAATTTTGATGAGTAAAATGATTCTTCCATTCATAAAAGATTTCTCTGAAGCATATGATACTGTTTGAAAGCATTTTACCCAAAATAGAATCCCTTTCAAAATTGGAGCCAATTCTCTAAAACTTTGTTGCTGCTTTATCAGCAAAGTTTATGTAATATCGTAAATGATTTGTTGTCTTTTTAACAATGTTCAGAACATCTTCTCCAGGAGTAATTCCCATCTCATAAAACCACTCTCTTTGCTCCTCCATTAAAAAGCAACTCCTATCAAAGTTTGACCATGAGATTGCAGCAGTACAGTCACATCTTTGGGCTCCTCTAATAGTTCTAGTTCTTATAAAGATGTGGGGTACATTTCAGGTTTAGGTATACAAACACTGATCATGCAGATACCCTTGTTGATGAGGTATGTCCCTCCCTCCCTTAGCAGTTTCCCTCAACTGCCAATCCCACCCCACCCCAGCCCTGACAGTTTCCACTAATACCAATCGCTTTCTTATTGCATTATAATTGTTCAAGGTCATCTTGTGAATGAGAACATATGGAACTCTGTTGTTTGTTTCTGTGATAAATCACTGAGTATGATTGACTCCAAATCCATCCAGGTTCCTGCAAAGTTCATATATTTGCCATTCTTTATAGCTGCATAATATTCCATTGTGTATATGTACCACATTTTTTAATACAGTTCAGCTTCATTTTGATTTCTTATCATTCATTTGTTCACTGGATTAGCACTTTTAATTCCCCCAAGAACTGGTCCTCTTTTTCTTTTTGTATTTTATAATCAAGGAATATGTGTGAGGATTAATATACATAGGATTGGGCTTCTGTTGACCCAGCTCTTTGACGGTGGCCCACGGGTGGTTCTGAGTCCCTGATTCCTCCATCTCCCTTTCTCCTTAGCAGTGCCCTATGTCTGTTGTCCCCATCCTTGTGCCCATGTATATCCAGTATATAGTATGATAATATGCAGCATTCAGTTTTTTGTTTCTGTGATAGCTCAAATCAATAAATGCAATCCACCACATAGACAGATGTAAAATCAAGAACCATGTGATTATTTAATAGATGTAGAAAAAGCATTTTTGATAAAATCTAACAATTCTTGATAAAATCCTTGCTACAAAAAACAAAACAAAACAAAAAAACAACAAAAAACAACCCTGAACAGCTAGGCATTGCAGGAACATTCCCCAAAATACTGAGTCATCTATTAAAAACCTACAGCCAACATTATACTTAAAGGGCAGAAGTTCGAAACATTCTTCAGTTACGTTTTTAACTTGACTGGTACAAAAAGCCTACTTTTTGACCTATTTTGACTTTTCACATGACTTACTCATTAAACTTAAACATTACTACTTTTTATTTAAAGTGACGTATGTGTGACTTCATTTGAAAAGCTAGAGGCCATTGCAGTGTTATTAATTTGCTTAGTTTCAATACTGATGTGTCTTAGCAAATACAAAGGACTGCAGAGAGGGAGAGAGATATGGAATGGCTCCGGTCTGTGGAACAGCCAGAACACACACATTTGCTGTCGTACGTGGATGTGGTTTGCAGAACCCCAAAATAATTACAACATCAAAAATTATGAATTGCAGATCGATAACAGATAAAATAATATTGAAAAAAATTGACATATTGCAAGAATTGCCAAAATGTGACACAGAGAAGTCAACACAGACTGTTGGAAAAATGGTGCCAGTGGGATTGATTGCCACAGGGTTGTCACAAGCCTTCAATATGCAAAAGGAAAATATCTGTGAAGTGCAATAGAGCAGCATACAATATAAAGAGGTATGCCATGAATATAATTTATTTTCTAGATCACTTGGGCCAAAGTTAAAGATATTGTGACAGTTTTATCTAAATAGTTCAGTGTGTATTTCTTACGAATAAGGGCATTCCTTACATCCCAAAGTACAACTATCAAAATCAGGAAATTCAATACTGATACAAGGTAATTATCTAATTCACAGCTCATATTCCATTTTCCCCCATGTTCTTAATCTAGCTTCATGAATTAAATTTAATTATCAGATATTTTCAAAATATTTTGACGTTTATTTTAGCGGTGTTGTTACCGAACTTTAGTACAATGCAATTTTCTTTGTTAGACTATAACAAATTACATTTGGGTTGTGACTTTTTGGTGCTATTAAAAAAGAGCTTTGTAGGAATATTTTTTATTGTAATAGCACTGAAAATGGCAATACTCAGTTGTAATATACAATATATTTAGATTTTAAACATCAGAAAAATCCCCTCAAAAGTTTTGATGCCAATTTGTCCCTTAATAAAACATTGTTTGGCATTCTTCATTCTCTATTTTATTTTCAATTATATGCTTATGACTTTTTTCTGCCAATGTCCTTTATAGTTCCTTGATTGTTGAAGCTGTGCTATTTTGATTTCTGCTATTTAAAATTTTCTATTTAAATATGTTGCTGATTTTTATATTTTATTTTATTTTTTGTTTAAATTTCTTGGTTTTATTATGTACAGACCATATTTTAAACAACCACCTGCTCTGAAAACAGTAGGTTCTCGCTTTCCCATGGGCCCCAGGAGAATAGAAATTGGGGCTCGAGGGACAGTTCCTTCCCCAGAGGGAGAATGTGTGTGACATTCTGGTTCCGCGGGATCTAGCCAACCCCTGCAAAGCCATGACCCTTCTAGCCCTGAACCCTGGCTCCAGCCCCAGTGGCCCAGAAGAGGCTCAACCTGGGAAGGAGTGAGAAAAAACCAGTTATTCCACTTCCATCTCACTCTTCTGCAAAGAATCGAGGAAAACTTGCCACTCTGCTGGGTAGAAATGCTTACAGACGTTGATCTTATTCCGAATCTGTTTGGGGGTATCTTGATAGTAATTCTTCTCATCCCGGGCCATGGCCTTATAGTCCTTTCTTTGGTTCTCCACCATGTAGCGTATGTAGTCGATGAGGTCCTGAGACAGGGTATTGCCCTTCTTTTCTGGGAGGCTGGCTTCTGCCTCCAGTTCATTCAGCACATAGGGCTTCTGCACAGGCTCCTTAGGCCTCTTCTCTACGTCCACTTTCACGGCCTTCACCTTTCTCTTCCGGAGGGGCACCTCCTTGCTGGGGTCCAGAGTCAAGCCCATCTCAGCCAGGTTCTACCGCACCGTTTTAGGTTGGTCCCAGGCATGCCGAATGTGAGAGCACTCCATTGGCGGCACCGCCTTCCATCGCGCATTGTGGTTCAGATGATTTCGGTTGACATTGTAACCAAACTTCCTCCTTCGGGTCTTGCCCTTGGCCTTGGGCATCCAGCAGACCGCTGCTTCAGGTGCTCACACGCGACGCCTCTTATTTTTTTGTTCTTAATGGCAAGATTTTGTTCTTGTTGAATTGAAGAATTTTTAGTAGGGGCTAGATGTTAACCTTTTCATGTATATATTTTAAAATTCTTGAGAGTATTACTTTACATTTTATGACACATATGTCAGGAAATGTTGCTGTTTAATGTGCATATTGTCAACTTTAATGGAAAATAGAAAATATTTTCCAATTTGCCGAAGGCTAGCCTATATATGTATGATTTATTGGAAAGATCTCAAAGTTTTCTTGATAATATTTGGGTTTTCTAGCATGCTAATTTATGCTCCAATGGAAGGAAGTATTGATCTAATCATTTTTCCATTTGGATAACAAGTTGATGAGACTCATTATGCTATTTATGCTTTCCTCAAATAGTAATTTTATCCATTTCATCTATACAATACAGCTACATGAGTCTGTTATGGTCTCACTATTCTGTTAATGTTGTATTGAATGTTGAATTTGTCTACTTAAAATAAAAGCACATTGAATAAAAGCAAAATTAGTATATACTGTATATAGTTAATATGTACAGTCATGTGTAACAATAATTTACAGTTGATATTTGTCAATAATTTCAAACATGCTGTAATATATAGTTTAAATAAATGTAAATAACCCTTAGCTATTTGTATCACTACACTAATTGCTTTAGATTAGCTCACTGTTTTTATGTTCTATGCCACAGGTCATTTTGAATTTGACCTTGATGTTTAATGTCGTTAATTGTTTTTAACATTGTGGATGTCACAATATGTAAATGTACTATATTATCTTTACAGCAAAATTTCCATTACATTTTCCTATTGATTATTATGAGTCTAACTAAATTCAATTACTACTAAATTGCCTTCTAATGATTTCATTTAATTTGTTCTCCCTTAAGACATTGCAAGTTCCCTAAGGGTTAGAACATGCATTATGCTTTATTTAGCTTTGTAAAGGACCTAGAATAAAAGGTTTCATAGAAGTCATCAGTAATAATTTGATGGGTATCTCTAAGCAAGTACTTTTTATATGAAATAAATGGTTGTAGCCGGGCTCGGTGGCTCAGCCTGTAATCCCGCGTCTTTGGGAGGCTGAGGTGAGTGGATTGCCTGAGCCCGCGGGTTCGAGACCCACCTGGGCAGCGAGACCTCATCTCTACAATAATCAAAAAATCAGCCGGGCGTGGTAGCGCATGCCTGTAATTCTGGCTACTTGAAGGCTGAGGCAGAAAGATCGCCGGAGCCCAGCAGGTCGAGGCTGTGGTGGCCGGGAGCAGCCACTGCACTCCAGTCTGGGCAACCGAGTGAGACTCCAACTCAAAAAAAAAAAAAGAAAGAAATGGTTGTGCATATTTAATCATGCCTAGTAATGCAAAAATAATTTCTGAAAATTCTAACAAAGTCTTTGCATCATCATAGCATCCCATTATCCATCAGTGATTGACCAATTAGTAGTACAAATACCATGGAGACTAAGATCATGACAACTTCAAATAGTCATATTGATATTAACTTGGGATGTCAGTATTGCAAGGAAAAAGCAAAATATGTTATTTGAATAAATAAAAATTTTAATTTCTTACTCTAAATATATACATTTTTGCAACCACATACATACATATAATTTTTCCAGTGCCATATAATAATATTTCTATTATTACAAATTCAAAAAATGATTTTGCTGAGCTAAATATGTAATTAATAAATAACAATAGATAAAATTTATTAAACATTTACATGAATACCCTTGATTAGTATCATCCAATATTAGTACCACCTTTATTATCTTGTAACCCATATAATGAAGGGTATAAATGGCATAAAACAATACATGCTTAAAAGTTTGATTACTGAAATTAATGTCTGAGTTTGGAAGAATGAGAAACGTATTATTTAAAACACCATACAGGCATTCATTAATTAATGGTTTCTAAAAATACTTAAAATAATAAAACTAATTATTGGTAAAGAATAGATATATGATGATGTTTCCCTGTTTTATAAAGTGATATTCTTAGTTCATCCTCACTGGAGATGGCTTTTGTGAAAATTGGCTAGCTTACTGTCTGATACACACACTTCACAGTCATCTCAACACTGAAGGAAACTCATTATATCAAGTACAGTGGTGATCAATAGCAGTGCATTTGGTTGGGAAAAAAAGTTTAAAAAATGTGGTATTTCTTGAAGGAGGGAAAGATAATAAGCTAGGAATTTTCACCACTGGGCAGGATTTGGGAGGCATATATGAGAAGTGGCACTAGGATAACAAGGTTGAGTGTTTTGGTTGCTAGGAAGTTAACTGAGACCTTTGATCTTTGCCATATAAATAAAACCACGGTGTATGTGTAAGTCTATATTGTTCTTGGTTTCATTGAGAATTTTTAAATTGCACTCCAATGATGTTTACAGTATTATTTCTGTGTCGGAAAAGCAAAATTTATATTTTCTGAAAGCCAAGCTGTGCATAGAACTTTGGGTTCTGTAATTGCCAGTACTGATTTGTTTCCTCTGAGATATGAACACTTAAGAATTAAACATTTCCCAATATTGATATTGAGCTCTGGTCTCTTGCCTATAATGCATATGGAAATGGCATAATTCAACACGGTATTGAAATAGACTTGAGAATTCCTTTTTTTCTTTGACACATAAATGAGAACTCATCTACCCTTATTTTAATAAAGTTATGCAGTTATTCCAGTTTTATTTTATTTTTTATTGTATAGTTTTGAGGTACAAGAAGGGATTTGCTACATTAGTAGGCTGTAGAAAGTTGGGCTTCTAGTTGACCCTTTCTCTCCTTGGTAGTTGACCTGGTACCCACTGTGTTGCCACATACCCCTCTTCCTGATCCCTGCTCCCTCCTGTGGCATTTTCCAGCATCTGCCAACCCCATCATTGTGCTAGTGTGGCTAGTGTTTAGGGCCTGTTTATGAGTAAGAACACATGGTATTCAGTTCTTTGTTTCTATGATAGTTCACTTAGTATGATGGTCTCCAGCTGCATCTAAGTTTCTGTGAAGGCCATGATTTTGTTTTTCTTCATGGCTGCATGATATTTCCTTGTGTGTGTGTACCACATTTTCTTCATCCAGTCTACTTTCAATGGGCATACAAGGAAAGATAATTACAGGCCAATTTCCCTGATGAACATAGATATAAAAATTCTCAACAAGAGTCTGGAAAATCGTATCCAACAATACATTTCAAAAATCATCCACCAAGACAAGATGGGCTTTATTCTCAGGATGCAAGTCTGGTTCAAATGTTCAAAATACCATAAATTAAGTTCAGCACCTTAACAGGTGTAAAACCAGGAACCACATGATCATCTCAATAGATGCAGAAAAAGCATTTGATAAAATCCAGTATTCCTTCTTGATAAAACCATCCAAGAACTAGGTATAGAAGAAACATTTCTCAAAACAGTAAGAACCATCTATGACAAACCTGCACGCAACAATTTGCTTAATGGACTGAAGTTGAAAGCATTCTCCTTAAGAACTGGAACAGGGCAAGGATACCTACATTCAATCCTCCTATTGACAATAGTACTGAAAGTCTTAGCCAGAGCAATCAGGTAAGAGAAACAAATCAGGGGTGTTCTAACAAGAAAAGAGGAAGTTAAACTATTCCTCTTTGTGAATGGTATGATATGATCCCTGCATTGATAAATAACTTGACAAGGTCGTGGTTTACAAAATCAATGCTCAAAAGACAGTTGCATTTCAGTTATATCAATTTTAAATACTTATAAAATTTTTATCTCCTATAATTTGTTCAAGCTCTTCTCTTAAAATGGAATAACTCTCTTCCAGGTAAAATTGCTAGCCTATCACTTATATTCAAGTATAATTTCTGAATAAAGATTTTATAAATTCCCAAAAGTCAAAATTAATATACTCCTACTTAAAAAAATTCCATATATTTTCTCACTTTCAAAATTATTAATTCTGCCATAATTTATAATCTTGTATCAACTATATATTTAATAAACAGTTGCATTTAATAGGAAACATTTATGTACTAAAAATATATACTAAATATATAATATATTCATATATTTGATAGATACCTGTTTATATATAAGAAATACACAGACATAAAATATTAATTTCCATGAATTTTGTCAATAGATATACCCGTGTAACCAGTATCCAAAGAAAAATATTAAAGATTTACATCACCCTGGAAAATTGCCTCATATCCTTTTCAGTAAATCTACCCCCTCAAAGGCAAGTAATTTATGACTTGTTATATGCCAAAATAAGCTTCATGTCTTCACATATTTTATACAGTTAGACTCATAAAGTATATACCCATTTGGGTTTAGTTTTTATGCACAGCATAATCCTTTTGGAAATCACCCATAGTTTGTGTCTATAAATGTTTCATTCCATCCCCTGCTGAACAGTATAGACACACAATAACCTGTTTATTCATACACTTGCTGATGGACATTTGATTCTATAACAAGTCTTTTCCATTAGAAAGTGTATTGACTTATCTTGATAAGACATCATGAATGGAAATTACATTCCACAAAGTAATTGCAGTTTTAGCTTTCCTGTTACCTGTCAAGCAGTTCTAAAAATTCTTTGCAATATTTTAAATTCCCATCAGAAATATAAGATATTTCTATATACTCCCATTTCAGATAAATGTTTGATACCATCAACAGTTTTTAGTTTAGCATTTCCAATGTGTACAAAAAGAATATCAATTACTAAAAAAGAGTGTGGAAATTTCCAAGGTTTAAAAATTATTTCAGTTCTAATAGTTTTTTGCATCAGATAATTTGAAGCACACTTTTTTGGTACCTAAACATTTGTGATAGTTATATCTAGTTGAATTATTCTTTCTATTATTATGTAATGGTCCTCTCTACTGTGTATCCCTAATAAAATTATTTGCTCCAAAGTCTACATTTTTTTCATTATTTTGACCACTCTCGCTTCTGTTTGATGAGTGTTCACATGACACATCATTTACCATAATTTTACTTTTAGCTATTTTTGCCTTTATAGTTAGAATGTGTTTATTACAGATAGTATCCAATTATGTCCTGTTTTTCATAGCAAATAGCTGTGAAGAGTCTTTTTACTGAGTTAAGTTTCTTATATGCAATTAATTGTATATATGATTGGAAAAAATTACCATCTTGATAGTTGTTTTCTCTTCATTACCTTTGCTCTTGGTGTATTTTTTCATTCTGCTTGCTTTATTATTATGTTTTATAATCTCATTTTTTATTCACTGCTTGTTTATAATATATACTTCTTTTCCCATAACTTTCTAGTTGTTTAAGGACTTCCAATATACATCTTTAATGAATCACTGTCTAATTTCAAATAAGATCATACTATTTTGTGAATGACCTCAAATTTTAAGCAATATAATTTTTACTCCTCTTTTCTGTTTTCTGTGCTGCTGTTATGAAACATTTAAATTGTATTTTTGCTAGTTTTTATAATTAGTAAACTATATTTTAGAGCAAATAAAATGAGAGAAAATCTTCCAGATTTAGTTTTTTAAATTTTAGTTTGAAGCTCACTATGTTGCATAGACTGGAGTACAATGGCATGATCATGGCTCACCACAACTTTGATCTCTTGGACTCCAACAATCCTTCTATTTCAGCCTCTCAAGCATCTGGGACTACAGACATATGCCATCATGTCGATTTATTTTTTAAAATTTTTGTAGAGATGTAGTAACGCTTTGTTGCCCAGGCTGATTTCAAACTCCTGACCTCAAATAATCCTCCTGTCTCAACTTACCAAAGTACTGGGGTTAAAGGCATGAGTCACTGTACCCAAACCAGTTTTACTCTTATTTTAACCATCTCACATTTCAGGATACTTTTTTTTTCTTTTTGTGGTTGCATGATTGCATCTTAAACTGTATTTCTTTTTCATAAAAAATGACTTCTAAAATTTCATATTGGGCAATTTAACGGCCATGAATTCTCTCATATTATTTTATTAAAAATAAATTATTTCTACTTTATTTTTAAAAGAGAATTATGCTGCATTCAGAATTTTAGATAGGCAGTGTTTTCCTTTTATAACTTTTAAGATCTCATACCATTGTCTTTTGGATTTCATAGTGTCTGACAAAGTATCTGACTGAAGTCTTATCTTTTTCCTCTGTACATAATGTGTCTTTATTTTTTTGTTATATTCGTATTCACAGTGTCTGACAAAGTATCTGCCTAAAGTCTTATATTTTTCCACTACATGTGATGTGCCTTTATTCTTTGCTACATTCAAGAGGTTCTTTTCATTTTGACTTTGAGAAGTTTGAGAATTATGTTTCCATGTGTGTGTTTTCTGATTTTTTATTATTTTCACATTTATTCTTCTTGGAACACTCTGAGATTCCCACATATGCAGTGCGTTCTTTTTCAGAATTTTTTAGAGTCTTCAGCAATTATCTCTTCAAATATTTATCTGATCTTGTTTCTTTCTTCTTGTTCTGGAATTCAGTTTTTATGTATATTAGAATATTTAGCTTTGTCTTGCAACTATTATAATATCAACTTTTAAAATTTTTAGTCATTATTTTTTTCACAGCATTTTATTTTAGGCAATTTCTACTAACCTATGTCAATGTTGACTGATTCTTTCCTCAGATATCTTAAGTTAACCTATGAGCCTGTCAATGAAATTAATCTGTTACCATTTTGTCATTGATGGCGCTTTTAATTTTGTTTTTTAAAATGCATTTCCATTAATCGCCTCTTCACTAGAAGCAATTGCTTTAATTGCTTGTTCACTCTCTGGGGAATGGGCCACCTGAGACCTAATTCCCACCACTACACAACATGTTCATGTAAAAACAAGCACATGTACCACTAAATGCAAAAAAAAAAAGAAAGAAAGAAAAGAAAAAATAGCCTCTCTGAATATGGAAAGTTTCTATTTGTCTTTTATTACAACATTTGAAAATGGTTAAAAGGAGTTTGGGACTTTTGACTATTTTTGCTAGGTACATTTATGGTATTCTGAGTTAATGTCAGTGATATTTGTCAATGGAAATGGGAGACACAGCCCATATACTCAAATATTATTTTATTCTTATTTTATTTTTATTTTATTAATACTCTGCTATTATTTTCAACTAAATTTTATTTTTATTTTATTAATACTCTGTTATTATTTTCAACTAACCACTATCTGTCAATTCATTCTCTAATGCTCTTTATTTATGTAGATAGGAGTTTCTGATGCATGTTATTTTTTTTCTCTTAAGAAGCTTATTAAATTTTTTTCAAGGCAGGTCTTCCAGCATCAATTTTTTTTTTTCAATTTTAGCTTGGGACAGGCTTTTTTTTCTCTCTCTCTCTCTCACTTCTGAAGAATTATTTTGTAGAATGCAGAATTCTGAGGGATTTTTTTCTTTTAACATTTTAAATATTTCATTCCACTCTCTTCTTGCTTGCATGACTTCTAGGTAAAACTCAGAGGTATTTCTTACTTTTGATTTTCTATAGGCCAGATATTCCTGCCCACCTTCCCCTTGGTTTCTTTCAAGTTTTCTTTATCTTTGACTTTTTTTTTTTCAGCTTGAATAAGACAGGTGGAGGTGTAGTTTCATGGCATTTGAGTTTCCTGGTGTTCTTTGAGTTTTATGGAGCTGTGTGTCTAAAATTAATATGAGAAAAATTTCAGTCATTTTTGCTTCAAATATTGCTTCCATTTCTTCCTCAATAATAATAAGGTTTATGACTTTTTAAACAATGGTTACTTTTCTTTGTGATGGAAGCAAAAGAATATTTTTCTTTGATATTTACCAAAAGAACCTGGAAGAGCTCCTGGTGGTAAAACTCGTAAAAGCATAAGCCCCTCTTTGCTTGGGTCCTTCCAGGGATTTTACTTCTCAGACTTGCTCACATTAAGCCTCTAGCAATTTGTCAGTTAAGGTTTGCTTATTCTGTCCTTGCTTCTCATGGAGGTTTTCCACACCTGGTTCTCTGCTCAGGGAAGTTGTAATTCTCTCATACACCTGTTTGTCTCTCCACTTGGGGCCAGTAGTTTCCCTGTGCCTCATTTGCCCAGTACCCACATTTCTCTGATGGGTCAAGAAGAGTTGTTGACTTTTTTCTGCTTGTTTTGCTTTTTACCAGTTACTAGGATGGAGTGAAGACTTTCAAACTTCTTATATGCTGGTCCACAAACCAGGAGTCCTAGATGACTTTTTAAAATAACTAAAATTCTAGTCTAGACTCAGTGACTCAAGCCATAATTCTAGCATTTAGGAAGGCCAAGGCAGGAGACTTACTTGAGCTCAGTAGTTGAAGACAAACTTGGGCAACATAATGATATCTCATCTCTATAAGATAATGATAATGTCAATAATAACAATAATAATAATTAGCCAGGCATGGTGGGACTAAAACGCAAAGTAATATAAAATAAAATATTCTAAACATTGCATGGGCCATATTCATACAAATAAAATAAACAAACAAAAGTCACACAATATGTACTTTTTTTTTTTTTTTTGAGTTGGAGTCTCACTCTGTCTCCCAGACTGGAGTGCAGTGGCTGCTCCCGGCCACCGCAACCTCGCCTGCTGGGCTCCGGCGATCCTTTCGTCTCGGCCTTCCGAGTAGCTGGAATTACAGGCGCGCGCTATGACGCCCGGCTGATTTTTTGATTTATTATAGAGATGAGGTCTTGCCTGCCCAGGCAGTTCTCGAACCGGCGGGCTCAGGCAATCCACTCACCTCAGCCTCTCAAAGGTGCAGGATTACAGGCTGAGCCACCGAGCCCGGCAATATGTACTTTTTATGATCAAGTGATCTCTCTGGTACCTTCTGCCTTGTCTAGCCAATCTTGAATCAGACTTCTTTCCTGAACTTTTGGTTACCCCCAACCTAAGTAAACGCTAACAGGCAGAAAAGACTCCCCTTCTCAGCTCATCTCAATGACCGGCTCACCACTTGGAGACACATTGCCTGTCAGACCATGGCAACTGTGCTGTGTGCTCATTCTCCCTTGATTTCTTCTTAAAAGTTTTCTGCTAGCCCTGCTTAACTGTCCTTACTAAAATAAAGAAAACAAAATTCTGTTTCATCTTGTGATGCTTGATGATTTCTGAGAATAGAACATTTTCCCTTTTGCAATTTACCTTTTAGAGAAAAAAAGCTTCTCCTTTTTAAGTCAAGATTTGTTTTTATTGGACATTTATCTAATCCAAATTTAAATTTGTGTCTTGGGTTTTAAGGGGCAGCCCCATACATGACCACAGAACTCACTGTTTTCCTTAGAAGCTGTGATCAGCTTTCAGCTGGCCAACTCATGTATTTATTCCTTTTCTGCTTCACTTTTTATATTTCTTAGTCTAGTTGGTCTGGGATTACATTTTCCAAATTGTTTTATCATTTTAATTTTGCCTCCAAGTCTATTTTCTAGGTAACTTGGATGAATCCCCCTTTAAACACAAGGAGATAGTCACAGAATATTTAAAGAATTTACCAATAGATGGCAGATTTGAAATAAAATCCTGTCCCATTTAAATCCTGAGACTGAAATCTAAAACACTATACTATTTTAAAGCAGCATATTATTTTCTACAGAATCAAATGGAGAAGAAATAAAATTCTGAGTGGCCATGCCTTCATTGCAATAAGGAAAGGATTCCAAATCTCAACATTAAACAGGGTTCTTTTCTTAATATTTTAACAGTTTCTCACAACTACGAATTTTTCTGTGTGTCATGTTTTCAAGTTGTTTCTGGATCTTATAATTATCGTTCATGTTTCTTTAATGATATATGTGCCTTCTTGATACTATCAATAAAATTCTAGCCATTTTATGCTTTCTCTTGATGACAATCCATTTTTATTTGTGATATAAATCTGGAAATTCTGATTTCCTCTAAATATTTTGAAAAATAAATTTTCAATAGCCAGTCATAATTTTTAAACCTCTGAGTCATTTTCTTTTAGTCGGCATTTTTTTTCATGGTTTGTGATATAGACATTTTTTTTCTCTTCAATTCCGCCTCAGAACAACACCACATGTATGTTTAGGAACCTATGCATAATTTACAAGTAATTTATATTACATTGTCTGGTATTGTCAGACTGGGCATATAATTTCTAGATTAGAAAAATTACCTCCCAAAGTTTTAAGAGTGCTAAAAGTGTGTTTTAAATGTTGCTACTGATGAGAAATGTACTATTGCATCAATTTTTATTTTTAGTGCAGTGTCTCACTTGGTTACTCAGGCTCATGTGCATTGGCCTACTCATAGTTTACAGCAGCCTCAAGCTCTTGGACTCCACTGATGCTCTCACCTCAGCCTATGGTGCAGCTGGGACTCTAGGCATGGCATCATGGCCTGCTGATGGTTTTTTTATTTTTAGAGACAGAGTCTCCCCATGTCACCCAGGCTGGTCTCAAACTCTTGGCCTCAAGTCATTCTCCTGCCTCGACCACCCATAATATTGGGGGCTTTTCAAAATTTGAATCTCTCTACAGTCTATTGTGATACTCGCTTTTAGTCTATGGAGACAGGCTAATTAGATATCATTAGTTAAAACATTCACTTCTTTTTTTTTTTTTTTTTTGAGTTGGAGTCTCACTCTGTTGCCCAGACTGGAGTGCAGTGGCCACTTCCGGCCACCGCAGCCTTGACCTGCTGGGTTCCGGCGATCCTTCCACCTCAGCCTTCCAAGTAGCTGGAACTACAGGCGCGCGCTACCACGCCCGGCTAATTTTTTGATTTATTGTTGAGATGAGGGCTCACCAATTTGCCAAGGTTGGTCTCGAACCTGTGGGCTTAGGTTATCCTCTCACCTCAGTCTCCCAAAGTGCTGGGATTACAAACTTGTGCCACCACGCCTGGCCTAGTTACATTCTTGAAGAGGCATCTTGATCAATGTGTACTGTCCTTCAGGTGAAGAACTGGGTATTTACCATATCATTGAACTTACCAAAGACTCCTTGGAAAAAACGAAACCAGCCTGGACCATAGTTCTGCCTGGAGAGACTTTCTTTCCTATAAATAGGAATTATAGCTCTCTCAGAAATTTGCTGCATGGATTAAATGAGATGTCACATGCTGAGTGGCACCTCTATCATGGTGTCTGGTGCTTTGGGGTCATTCACAAAGTACCAAAGGAACAATTCTGGCCTCCAAGAGCCTGATCGGTTCTGGAGGTGGCATCCAATTCAAATAGGTGCATTTAGTTAGAGGACATGAGTACAGGATCAGGAGCCAGAATGCCCTCTCCACTTGCCACCTGGGCATGGTATTACTTTTCTTTTTTTCAGTCAAAGCTTCACTCTGTTGCCCCGGGTGGGGTGCAGTGGCACAATTATGGCAGCCTCAACCTCCTGAGCTCAGGCGAGCCTCTCACTTCAACTTCCCGAGTAACTGGGACTATGGATGTGCGCCACAACACCCAGCTAATGTTTTCCTTTTTTTTTTTTGAGTTAGAGTCTCACTCTGTCACCCAGACTGGAGTGCAGTGGCCGCTCCCGGCCACTGCAGCCTCGACCTGCTCATTTTTGATTGATTGTAGAGATGAGGTCTCGCCAAGTTGCCCAGGTGGGTCTCGAACCCGCGGGCTCAGGCAATCCACTCACCTCAGCTTCCCAAAGGCGCGGGATTACAGGTTGAGCCACGAAGCCCGGCTAACATTCACTTCTTGACTCAAAAGTCCGTGGTTATTCATTTCCCATTGTTAGAGTTGTGGTTGATACACAAGCCCCTGCCTTCCCTGCTTTGTGTGAAATGAAGGAAAATGAGAGTCATACCTGGGTGTGTGCTTTTCGTTTGATGGACTCTCACAGGAGATACTTTTTTTCAGACAAAAACAAATGGCATAATTATGCTGTTAAAAGTTTTAAGATTGTATTTATATTGAAAGTAAATAATGCCTACATATTTATTGCTCATTATCCTTGGGTATCCTAGTATCCCATGTGCTCAAGAGAGGCTTTTCTTGAATCAGAAGCATTGGTGTCTGTACATCCATATTCAGGTGATGTTCATTTGCTAATAGATTCCTGTTTTTGCACTTCTTAGCAATTCTTAGCTTTCTACACTTTTGGATGTGATAATACTTGATTTTTATAAAAGTCCTTTAATTAAGATTATTTTCTTACTAACACCTGCATTAAATTAAAAAAAAAAAACTGGCTCAAAGAATTGTAGTACCTCAACTTTGGTTAATTCTAACCATGATGTGGTTTTAGCTGCTTTGACTTGAGAAGAATTTTCGGTTTCCACTTTCTCCAACGTGGCCTCATCTCCTCCATTAAATTCTCTGTCTCAGTGCTGCTGCCATGTCCACTTCAAAAGATAATTCCCTGAAGGACCAAGGAGACTGCTTTTCTAAAAGACAATGCCTTGTTTAGAAATCCGGTCAGGCGCTTCAGCTCTGCACCACTGATTGAACAACTGCTCTCTGTAGATATGGTCTGTATAGCGCTTAGTGAGTAAAGCAGTCTGCACATCGCAAAATGAGACCAATCACACTTATAAATACATTACTAGAGTTTGTACTTAGACTCATTTCTTTGGATTTTTCCTAAGTGGTAGCCAGAGTTACATCAGTGTAATCCATTGAGAAAAAGTGCTCTTGGTGCAGAAAAGGCTAAGATTTTGTTATTACTGGAATTAAAAATTGAAGAACAGTTCATAGAAAAAGTTGAGAATGTTAAAATTGTAATCATTAATATGAATTTTAAAATCCAAATATAAAGTGTTCACAAGTACCTCAAATAGAAGAAAACTCTCTGCCACAAAAACTCATAATGATAATACAAAATAATTGATTAGTGGAAATATTCTTTACAATAAAAGACATTTTAAGGAGGTTCAGAAATATACTTTTCTTTCGAATTGAGAGATTGTTTTTAGCTAAATTTAAACAGTTTTGGATCTATAAAAATTTGAGCAGACAGTATAAAGTGTTTCTGTATATCATGCCCACATTCAGTTGTGCCTTTTGCTAACATCTTGCATTACTGTAGCATATTTGATACAATTAATGAAACACCATTGTTACATTACTAAGTAAAGTTCCTGGATTATAATGAAGTTCATTTTTTGTGTTATGAATTTTGACAGACGTGTGACATGATGCATCCACCATTACACAGTATTGTACAGTCTTGTACAGAATAGCTTCACAATCCTGTAAATCTTGTACCTACTGTCAAGGAAAGAGAGTAACTGGTGCTCTGCACTCTCATCAGCATTTGATTTTTCAGTATTTTAAAAATAAATTTTATTCAATTAAGAGTTTATTACTACACAATTTTTGTTCTTATTTATATTCCCTAATGATATATGGTGTTGAACATCTTTTTATATGTTTATTTGCTATCTGTATGTCTTCTTTGGTGAGTGTCTATTCAGAATATTTTTCATTTTTAGATATAGTTATTTGTTAATGATTTAAGGACTGATTAGGAGTTGTTAATTATTGATGTAATCATTAAGAGTTTTTGTATATTTTGCATATAAGTTTCTCATTAGATATATGTTTTGAGGCAGGGCATGGTGGCTCATGCCTACAATCCCAGCACTTTGGAGGGTGGAAGGATAGCTTGAGGCCAAGAGTTCCGACCAGCTTGGGGAACGCAGAGATAACTTGTCTCTAAAAGAAAAAAATTAGTAGGTCATGGTGGTATGCACCTGTAGTCCCAGATAATCATCTACTTGGGGCAGAAGTGGCAAGACCACTTGAGCCCAGGATGTTGAGGTTGCAGTGAGCCCTTATTATGCCACTGCACTCCAACCTGGGAGACAGAAAGAGACTCTGAAAAAAAAAAAGGATATATAATATATGTTTTGCAAATATTTTCTGTCAATTTATGGAATATCTTTTTGTTTTTTCTAATAATGTCTTTTGCAGACAAATTGTTAATATTTAGAAACTCGGACATCAGTTTTATCTCATATATTATGCTTTCAGTATTGCAACCTAAAACTGAATGCCAAACCCCAGGTTATCTAGGTTTTCTCACATGTTCTCTCCTATACATTTGTATTTCTGCATTTTGCATTGAAGTCTATAGTTCATTCTGAGTTTTTGTTGTTTTCACATACAAATGTTCAATTGTCCCAGCACCATTCACTGAAGAGTATGCTGTCTTCAGTGAATTGCTTTGCTCTTTTGTCAAGACTCTATTGAATATACTTGTATTTGTGTGAAGTTTGATGGACTCTCTTTTAAGTTGGTTTATTTGTCTATTATGCTAAATCAATACCATGCTGTCTTAATTGTTGTAAATTTTTGAGTAAGTGTTGAATTCAGATAGTGTCAGTTCTCTAACATTTTCCTAAGTATTGCATAAGCCATTCTAATTATTTTCCCTTTCTGTATAGACTTTTGAATCAGATTCTTAATATTTACAAAATAGCTTGCTAGGATTTTAATGGGGATTACATCTAATCTATAGATGACTTTGGGAAGAACTGACATCTTAACAATATTTTCTTCTAATTCATGAACACGGAATATCTCTTCATTTGATTTTTAATGCTAATGTTAATGCTGCATTAGGTTTTAACTTCAAGTTTCAGTTGTTCATTGCTGTTATAAAGGAAAAAAATAGTCACTTGTACATTGATCTTTCATCCTGCAATCTTGCTATAATTGCTTATTATTGCCAGTGTTTTGCTATTATTTTTGATTTCTTGGAATTTTCTACATAGACAGTTATGCCATTATAGGAAAAAATCATTTTTTTCTCAGTTTGTATATCTATTACTTCTTTTCTTTTGTTTTTACATTATTTTATTATAAAGATTTAAAGTATAAACCAGGATTAGGTACATAACTAATGTAGGTGCAGGTAAAGTTTGGTCCTCATACTAGTCCTCACTTTCCCTGGTTTAGGATCAGGTACCCTTTGTGTTATTACATCTCCCTGCTTCCTCCCTCCTCTGGCAGTATCCCACAAAATTGTGAAACCCTCCCTTGTACATTTGGGATTAATGTTCAGGTCACACATATGAGTGAGAACATGTGGTATTTGGTTCTTTGTTTCTGTGATAGATTGCTAAGAATGATTATCTCCATTTCCATCTAATTGCTGAGAAGTCTGTGATTTTTTTGTTCTTTATATCTGCATAATATTCCATCATGTAATGTAGCACATTTTTTTTATCCATTCTACTTTCAGTGGACATAAGCCTTGGTTCCATGTTTTTGATATTGTGAATAGTGTGGCAGTAAAAGTTTATGCAGGTGTCTTTTTTTGTAGAATTATTTGTGTGTTTCTCCAGGCATATTCCCAGGAGGGGAACTTCTGGTTTGTATGAAAGGTCAATTTCTAGTTCATTAAGTATCATCACGCTTTTTCCATAGAAATTAGATTAGTTTGCACTCCCACCAAAAGTATAGAAGTGTCCCCTTTTATCTGCATCTGCACAAGTATCTATAGTTTTTGAATCTATTAATGAGAACCATCCTTACTAGGGTAAGATATTTTCTCAGTGTGGTTTTGATTTATATTTTTCTGATGATTAGTGAGGGTGAACATTTTTTCATGTATCTGTTGGCTGCTCATATGTCTTCTTCTGAGAAATGTCCATTCATGTCCTCTGCCCATTTATTAAATAAAGTTATTTGCTTTTATCCTTTCAGATTGTTGGAGTTCCTTATACATCTTGGATGCTAGGCCTTTGTTAGATACACAGTTAGCATTTTTTTTCCATTCTGTGGGCTGTCTTTCCACTTTCTTGATGATTTCTTTTGCTGTGCAAAAGGTTTTCTCGATCAGTTCTCACCTGTCTATCTTATGATTTTGAGTATTTGATCAAGAATTGGTTACTTACTCGAATGTGCATAAGGGGGTCTTTTTCATTTACTTCTAAGATTTTTATAGTTTGAAGTTTTACATTGAAGTCTTTGATCCATTTAGAGTTGATATTTGTATTTGGTGATAGATAAGGGCCCTGTTTCATTCTTCTGCATGTGGTCAGCAAGTTTTTCCATTACCATTTGCTAAATAAAGTCTCCTCTTCCCAGTGGTTATTTTTGATGACTTTGTTGAAGATGAGTTGGTTGAGAGATTGAATTATTGTTTCCAGACTCTCTGTCCTGTTCTAATGGTCTAGAGACTTGTCCTTGTACCAATACCAGGCCATTTTGATAATTTTAGATTTATAGTAAAGTTTAAAGTCTGGAAGTGTGATACCTCTTGCATTGTCTGATTTGTTCCTTTTGCTGAGGGTTGTTCTAACTATTTATGTTCTTTGTTTCCAAATTTCTGTATTGTCGTTCCAGCTCTGAGAAGAACAGTGTTGGTAATTTGAAGTGTATTGCATTGAATCTGGAGGTTGCCTTGGACAGGATGGACTTCTTGACAATACTGATTCTTTCAATTCATGAGCATGGAATGTTTTTCCATTTGTTTGCACTTCATAAGAGTACAAACAAACATAGAGTCAACAGAGCATACAAGGTATTGGCAAAAATGGAAACACACACATATACACACTAAACCCAAAGTTAAAATAAAGCAAAATAGCATCATAATAGCCCTATGAAAGGGATAAACTCTCATATTTCAATAATCAGTCTGAATGTGCATAGACTAAATGCACCACTGAAAAGACATAGAGTGACAAACTGGAAAAAATAACCACAATTCAACAATCTGTTGCATCCAAGAAACCCATCTCACTACAAAGGACACCTACAGACTCTAAATTGGAGTATGGAAAATGAACTTTCAGGCTAATGAAAAAAAGAAGGCGGGGCTAACTATTCTAATATCAGATACAACAGCCTTCAAGCTAACATAAACTAAAAAGGACACTGAAGGACACTACAATTAATAAAAGGTTCAATCCACCAGCAAGAAATATCCATCTTAAACATATATACATCCAACAAAGGAGCACCAGGTTTTACAAATTAATTGCTAAGTAAACTAAAAGAAGACATTGACTCACACACAATCATAACTGGAGAATTAAATATCCCATGAACAACCCTAAATAGAACATTGATGCAAAACAATCAATAAAAAAACATGAAGAACCCAACTTTGACACTCAATCAAATGGACTTAATAGACATTTACATAACACTTCCCCCAACAAATACATTCTACTCATCAGAACGTGGAACATGCTCAAAGATTGACCATATTCTCAGAAATGAATCAAGCACAAAAAAATTCCAAAAAATTGAAATAATATCATGCATCTTCTCAGATCACGGTGGAATAAAAATCAATATCACTACCAACAAGATTTCCTCAAAACACAAAAAGACAAGGACACTAGCAACATATTGCCGAAAGACTCCTAAGTCAGTACAGATATCAAGACAGCAGTTGAAATATTTCTGAAAACAAATAAAAACAATGACATATGTTATCAAAATCTCTTGGATGCCATAAAAGTAGCATTAAGATGAAAATGTATAGCTCTTAACCCACACATCAAGAAAATGGAAAGATTGCAAGTAAATAGCCTAACATTAAGCCTAGTGGAGCTAGAGAGACAAGACCACCAAAATCTCAACTTCAGCAGAAGGATTCAGATCACCAAAATAAAGTCACAGCTGCAAGGTGTAAAAGTCAAAAATATCATAGAAAAGAACAACAACAAGAAAAAAGCTGGCTCTGTGAGAGTATAAATAAGATTTACTAAGAAAGAGAGAAAACCCCAAATAAATACAATTAGAAATGCAATAGATGAAGTAACTACTGACCCAGAAGGCATTCAAAACACTATCAGAGAGTACTCTGCACACCTGATGGAAATAAACCCAGAAACCTATTTATTTTCTTCTTCTTTTATCCAGACATTCCAGTATGACTGATGACAATAAATATCCTTGCTTTTACTTTGAATTTGGTGGGAAATCATTTAGCTTTTCACCATTAATTTGAGTTAATTGTATAGTTTTGTGGATATTATTAAGATGAGAAAGTTTCCTTCCATCACTAATTTGCTGAGAGATTTTATAATAAATGGTTATTATGTCTTATCAAATGATTTATTCTGCATTTATTGATATGATTATCTGAGTTTTCTTTTTTAAAACAATTGGTGTGTCAGATTAATATAATTTTTAAATTACAAATTGAATGCTAAGATGAAGCACACTTTGTTTTTATATATAGTGTTGGATTTTATTTATTAACATTCTATTAAAGGTTTTTACATCTATTTTTATGAAAGATGATGGTGTATAGTTTTCTTTTCATTTTATACTTTAGTCTTCTTTTCATGTTAGGATAAGGCTAGCATCCTCATAGAATGAAGTAGAAAGTTTCCCTTTGCTTCTATATCTAAAATAAATTGTAAAGAATTTATGTTATGTTTTTCCTATGGATTTGGTAGAATACACCAATGGACCATCTTGGCCTGGTGCTTTCTGTTTTGGGAGGTTATGGATTATTGATTAAATGTATTAAATAATTATAAGCCTAGTCCAATTATACATTTTTATATGAATTTTTGTAGTTTGTGTTTTCAAATAATTGATCTATTTCCTCTAAGTTATCAAATTTTCAGCCATAGAGTTTTTCAAGGTATTCCCTTATTATGTCTATCTAGTCCAAGGAATTCATATGATGACCTGTTTCATTTCTAGAATTAGTAATTATGTTGCATCTTTTTTTGGTATCCTGGCTTAGATTTATATATTTTATTGATCTTTTTGGAGAACCAGCTTTGGGTTCCATTTATTTTTCTCAATTGCCTACCTGTTCTTAATTATATTGATTAATGCTGCTATTTCTGCCCTTTTTATTTCTTCTACTTGCTTATTTTAATATTGTTCTTACTGCTGTAGTTTCATCATTTGGGAGCTTATATTTCTGAATTTAGGTTTTTTTTTCCTGTGGTACTGGATCCTGAATATGTACCAATTTTGGTTTCTTCATCTTATTTCCTATTGTGAGGTTGGAAGTAAACATGTGTAAGCCTTTCATGTGAAGAACTGAAACTGGATGTCCAAAAGATATATATTCATAAAGAGTCCCCTCTAAAGCAAACAACATGCTTCTGTCTCTAATTTAAAATTATGTCTCTGATTTCAAAATTAAAGTTTGTGATTGTATTATTTTCTATCGTTGCTGTACCAAATTATCCACATCTTTGTGGCTTAAGACAAAACAAGTTATACTGCATTTCTGAGGTCAAAGGTCAAAAACCTTTTTCACTGGGCTTGTGTCAAGGTGTTAAAAGGATTAATTTCTTTTGGAGGGTCTGAGGGGAGACTCATGTTCCTGTCTTTTTTTTCAATTTTTAGACACCACCATAATCACCACTTTACAACCCCTTATTCCAACTTCAAGGTCAACAGTGTAGTATCTTCTTCTTTTTTTTTTTCTTTTATTTATTTTTTCTTTTAATTTTTTTATTTTAAAGACGTGGGGTACAATTCAGGGTAGGGTATCCAAATATTCGTTATGCAGGTACCCTTGATGAGGTGTACCACCCCTTTTGCGAGGTAGATTCCCACTACTGCCAATCATGCTTCCATGCTCCCCTCCCAACAGTTTCCCACTACTGCCAATCTTTTAATTATAGTATTAGGATAATTATTCAAGTTCTGCTATGAATGAGAACATGTGATATTCAGTTCTTTGTTTCTGTGAAAGATCACTCAGTATTATAGACTCGAAGTCTATCCAAGTTGCTGTGAAGTTCATGATTTTGTTCTTTATGACTGCATAATATTCCATAGTGTATATGTACCACATTTTAAAAATCCAGTCCTCTTTTGATGGGCAGCACAGTTGGTTCCATGTTCTTAATACTGTGAACAATGCTGTGATAAACATATATGTGCAGGTATCTTTTTAATAGAGTGGTTTGAGTTATTCTGGATATATTCTCAGTAGGAGGATTGTGGGGTTGTATGAAAGGTCAGTTTTTAGATCTTTTAGGAATCACCACACTGTTTTCCATAGAAACTGCACTAGTTTACACTCTCACCAACAGTGTAGATGTGTTCCCTTTTTGTCACATCCTCTCCAGCCTCTGTTGTTTTTTGAATTATTGATGATAGCCATACTGACTGGAGTTAGGTGGTATCTCAGTGTGGTTTTAACTTGCATTTCTTTGATGATTAGTGAGGTTGAACATTTTTTCATGTATCTGTTGGCTGCTTGTATGTACTCCCCCAAGAGCTGTCTATTCATATCTTTTGCCCACTTTGAAATGGGGCTGTTAGTGTTTTTCTTTTTGGCATGTTTGAGATACTTGTAGATATTAGATGTTAGGCCTTTGTCAGACATACAGTTGGCAAATATTTTTTTCCCAGTCTGTGGGTTGTCTCCTTGCTCTCTTGATGGTTTCTTTGGCTTTGCAGAAGCTTGTCAGTTTGATGAGGTCCCATTTGTCTATCTTATCTCTTATGGCATGGGCACTTGGGGTTTTGATCAGGAATTGGTTGCCAGTTTCAATTTCCATAAAGTATCTCTTGCATTTTCTAAAGTTCTTATAGTTTGAGGTTTTACATTTAGGTCTTTGATCCATTTAGAGTTGATTTTTGTTTATGATGATAGGTAGGAATCTTGTTTTAATCTTCTGCATGTCATCTGACAGTTTTCCCAGCATCATTTAACTGAGTAGGTTCTCCTCTCCCTAGGTGTTGGTGTTGGAAGCTTTGTCGAAGATGAAATGAGTATGTTGAGAAATTGACGTTTTGCTTCTGGAATCTCTATCCTGTTCCATTGGTCTATATGGCTGTTCTTGTACAAATACCAGACTATTTTGATTATTGTAGCTTTATAATAGTTTAAAGTCTGGGAGTGTGATACATCCTGCTCCGCTTTTTTTGCTGAAGATTATTTTGGCTATTCTTGGTTGTTTATGTTTTCATATGAATTCCTGTATTGTAGTTTCGAGGTCTAAGAAGAATGCTGCTGGCATTCTTGGGTAGGATGGACATCTTAACAACGTTGATTCTTCCAATCCATGAACATGGGATATTTTTCCATTTGTTTGTGTCATCTTTGATTTCTTTGACCAGTGTTTTGTAGTTTTCATTGTAAAAGTCTTTCACATCTCTGGTTAGGAAGATGCCAAGGTATATGATTTTTTTTCTGGCTATTGTGAATGGGATTGTGCTTTTTATTTGGGTTTCTGTTTGTTTGTTATTGGTATATAGGAATGAGACTGACTTTTGTACATATATTTTATACCCCAAGACTTTGTCAAATTCCTTTATCAGTGCAAGGAGGTTTTTGACAGATTCTCTTGGGTTTTTGAGATACAGAATTATGTCATCTGCAAAGAGGGATAACTTGACTTCCTCTTTTACTGTTTGGATACCCCTGATCTCCTTCTCTTGTCTGATTGCTCTAGCTAGGACTTCCATATCTATGTTGAAAAGAAAGAGTGAGAGTAGGCATCCTTGTCTTGTTTCGGTTTTCAGGGGAAATGGTTTCAATTTCTGTCTGTTTAGCAGTATGCTGTCTGTTGGTTTCTTGTAGATGGCTCTTATTATTTTGAGGTATGCCCCATCTATGCATGGAAGTTCAAGCGTTTTTTATCAAGAATGGGTGCTGGTTAAAATCAAAACCTTTTTCCGTATCTAATGATATAATCATGTGGTTTTTGTTTTTGTGTCTGTTGATGTATTTAATTATATTTATGGTCTTATGAATGTTGAATCAACCCTGCATCCCAGGGATGAAGCCCACTTGGTCACGGTGGATGATTTTTGGGATGTGTTGTTGAATTAGATTTGCTAGTCTCCTGTTAAGAATTTTAGCATCAATGTTCATCAAGGATATTGGTCTGTAGTTCTCTTTCTTTGTTGGATACTTTACCTGGTTTGGGTATCAATGTGATGTTAGCTTCATAAAATGATTTGGGAAGATTTCCATCTTTCTTGATTGCTTGGGATATTTTCAGTAGAATAGACATCAGTTCCTCCTTGTATGTTATGTAGAATTCTTCTTGAGTGTTATATTGTGTTGGAGTCTCACTCCATTGCCCAGGTTGAAGTGCAGTGGCATGCTCACAGTACCACAGCCTCAGCTTGCTAGGCTCAGGTGATCCTTTTGCCTTAGCTTTCCAATTAGCTGGAACGACAGGTATGCGCCACCATGCTTGGCTAATTTTTTTGTTTGTTGTTAGATGAGGTCTTGCCAAATTGCCCAGGTTGGTCTCAAGCCCGTGGGCTCAGGTAATCCTCCCACCAAAGTGCTAGGATTATAGGCATGAGCCACCATGCTCAGTCCCTTCTCTTTTTTTTGACATCTATCTTCATCCTCATATTGTTTCTTGACTTTGACCCTCCTGTATGTTTTTATGTGGACTTTGTAATTACATTTGAATAATTCAGGATAATCTATCAGTCTGAAAATCCTTAATCACATCTACTGAATTCCTATTGTCATGGTTTCATATTCACTGGTTTCTGAAACTAGGTTCTTGAGATTTGGATATGTACATCTATGGGAGTCACAAGTCAATCTACCAAAGTGAGTAAGTATTAATGAAATTTCAGATAAGATACTTGTTTCTTGTTGTTCCAATGGACTCCTTTTATAGTTTTAAAAACTTTATTTTACAGGTAGTTCCATTTCTAAAAATGAAGGCATGGGAAAAGGACAATAGCTGAGACAAAAGAGACTGACATACTGGGAATGATGCATACTAAGTCAAATATTGTATTTATTTTAAATATATACATTTATTTTGCATTTACTATGCTAATCTAGTCAAATTTTAGGAACTTTAGTAATTTCTGGATTTTGGAGTTAAGTTGGGAAAAGAGGATCACTCAGGATTATATCTCATCAAGTATTCATTATATTCACCTTGAGGAAAGAAAGATAAAAGTTTAATAAAGCCAAAGTAAAGTTTCAAGAAACAAGAGGGCTTGAAATAAAATAATTGGTGAATAATTTTGTATATCAGAGACACAGGAAACATTTTAGAAAATATTCATCAGTGTAAGACTTCAACATTATATGAATGCTTGAACCATTGGCCCAAATTAGAAGCACAGATGGAAGACTAGATTTGAGAAAATAAAATATTTTAAGTTTAAGTTTGTTTCTTATTGGACTTTCAAATAGGCATATGTTGAAAGTTGTTAAAAATAAACTTCTAGAACTAGTAGAAGACATCAGAAAAGATATATGCCAATTAGATATTAAGATAAGCTTATAGATAAGTATTTTTTGAATGTATCCAGAGAATTTGTACAAAATGGAAAAGATAAGACAGCAAAAAATAACCTTAGGTAAGATTTATGCATAAGTGTTGAGGAAACGGAGAAGACACTGGAAAAATATTCAGAAAAGAAACTATTAGAAAAGAAAAAGAAAAAAATGGTGGATATGATTATTGGGAAAGAAATTAGAAGACATGCGGCAGTCAAGTGGAGTAATTATCACAAAATGGTCATATAAAGTAACCTCTGAAAATTACTCAATGTACCTGAGATTTAGGAGATGCTTGATGACTTGATCAAGTGAATCCAGTGAGCTAGTGTGATGGAAGACAAATGGCAGTGAAATGATGAGGAACAAATGATGAATAAACAGAATCAAAAGCTTGATTTGAACATAAGAAGTTTTGTCATCAAAAGAATACAATGGCTTTAGTACTATGGAATGTGGAGAAGAATCTCTATCCTCATTGTGGTGATTTGATCATGCTCATTTTTGATCCTGATGAAGGCTGAAGTAATCGATTTGGTGACAGGAGAAGGTAGGTGGGCAAATGGTAAGGGAAGAAATGCAGAACAAAGTAGAGAACATGACCTGGGAAAAAAATAGTGATCATGTTCCCCTGAAATCCTAAGGGATCACATGAGACAGGCCAACCAACTGAATACCTCCTTTTTATGTGAAGTGATAAGGAAGGAAGGTGACATTAATAATCCTGGAAGGTAGTCTTCAAGTCATGGTGTTAATATTCACAACAGAAATGAGCAAATACTAAACATTTTGACTGTTTTTTTTTTCAGTTTGTTTACCATCACACCACCAATTTCACATTCTAGGGTTTTGCATTTGCTGTCTCTCTTCCAGGCATGCTCATTCCAAGAAATCTACAAGGCCCATCCCTGTACACTTAGGTATAACACAAAGGTCATGACCTCAGTCAAGCCTTCAGCATTCATAATTATAATGCTCACAGGTTCCTCCACCCCCAAATTCAACACACACACACACACACACACACACACACACACACACACACACAATCCATATTCCATTTTTCTGTTTTATCTTACATTCTCTTCATAGTATGTAGTATCCTATTATTTACTATATAGATGTAATATATATAAGTAGTAATATATGTATAATTTGTTTTACTTGACCCAACTGACCAAAGTATGTTTTTATTGTTTTGTCCAACACTGAAAAAATAGAAAAAGACATGGTGTTTTTAATTTTTAAAAAATAATAATTCAAAAAACAATTCATTTAAGATAAGTATGGACAATCATATTGAATATTTTTAAAAATAGCTTATAATTCTTTTTGTGCAGTTTGTATGTAGTTTTTTAAAAAACATGTGGAACAAGCCCATTGTGCTGTGGCTGTATATTCGTCCATGTACTTTTGTGAAAGGTGTCTGATGTTGGCAATCATACAATACTATCACTTCAGTACTCACTAAATAAATTTATAGTAGGTGACTATTATCATGAATACATATAAAATAATTTCCTTGGGGTACTATTTCAATTGCAAGCATACAAACAGATATTCAAAATACCCTTCTTTAGTAGCATACATTTTCCTGAACTGTATTATTATTTTTTCTTCCCTTGACCATGAATTATGTATCCAAATTCACCTGATGGCAAACTTTTTCTTGCTTCAGTAATAATAAATTGAATCAGTGCCATTCAGTATCTGAATAAATTTTTGATACTGCAGCATAAGAGAAGAAAAGCCTGTGCATAACTGAATTATCTTCCAAATCTGATACTATTAACATATGTAACTAAATAGAACAAGGATCAGAATATGAAAGCAATAAATATTCAGAGCCAATAAGACAAAGTAAAGAAAAACAGCAGTATGGAGATAAAGAAGCTAATCGGATTCCAAAATAAAATTTCTGTCCAAAGAATCAACTAGATTCCATTTTAATCTATACAAAGGAGGACCCCCCCAAAATTCGGAATTGTTTTTTGGAGTATGGACTCCTTATAGTACAGCCTTCTCCCACTAGGTATGTGCTCTAGGAACCCATCGGAATTGGTGTAACAGTTACAGCTATTGTGAGAACTTGTGTTTGGCTTCAGTGAATATTTTTTGGATATTCTTTTTTTTTTAGATGTGGGGTACAATTCAGGATTGGAGATTCTTATAACACGTCTGTCAATTTCATCACTGGTGATTTACCAGTGCACCTGCCCAGACCATGTTGAGTGTTCAGAAGTTTTTAACCAAAAAATGGCATGACCCCTGTGCCTCACCCTCCCTATTGACCTGATCACTCCCTGAGCAACATTTAATTTTGTTTCCCAGAATGAAAAAAATTGTCAAAGTGAAAAATTTTGCTGATGTGGAAGACGAAGAACAAAAAATGTCAGAAGCACTAAAAGGCATCAAATTGAGGAGTTCAAAAAGTGTTTTTGAGTAGTGGAAAAAATGGCTTGATAGGTGTATTGCATCAAACGGAGAGTACTTTGAAGGTGACTGAAGTGTAAATATGTAAGAGTAAGGTCACAATTTTTTAAAAAATCTGGGATTTTTAGGTCCCCATTTATGGCATTCATAGATAAAAATAAGTTGAACTACACTAGCATATAAAGTTTACCTTGGGGCATTATATTAATCAAATATCTACATTATTATTTTCATAGTGTTATCAAATCTCTCAGCTTTAGGCTATTTATCCAGTCTATGTTGCACAAAACCACAGCTACCTTAATCATACACATATCCGTCCACACTCACACATCTGGCTTTCTAGATTTTAAACTTTATTGTTTTCTTGTGGTCCCCTAACTTTAGTACTCAAAGTTTTTGCAGATTTTTTCCAATGTACTCTTGAAATCTAATTTCCTTTCTCTCCCAATTATTCTTTATTTCTTTTGGCCATGTGTGTACTCTACTGTTTCTTCACCATTTTCAGAACATTGTATACTTTTTCATAACTCACAGTCGTGAACTATTTATTTCCAGAAATTTAGTTCCTCTTTTCTCCACTCTTTGAACTAACATCCATTAGCAAAATCAGATCATCTTCCTTTGTAAAGTTTTTGCTTACTGTGACCCTTCCAAGAGTTA
>NW_007250625.1:0-4251 GCF_000164805.1 Carlito syrichta
CTGACTTAACTAGGTCACTACTTATTCAACCAGTTTGCTAGCCAACTGACTTAACTAGCTGTCTTAACTAGCTGACCTGTTTCTAGCCAGTTGAATTAACTAGCTTACTACATAGCTAGCCACCTGTCTATCCAGCTGAATTAACTAGGTGACTTATCTAGCTAGTCAGCTGTCTAGCCACCTGACGTAACTAGCAGGCTACCTAGAGAGCCAGATAGCTAGTCAGCTGACTTAACTATGTGACTAAATTAGCTCGACAGCTGGCTAGACAGTTGACATAACTAGCTAGCTACCTAGCTAGCAACCTGGCTATCCAGCTGATTTAAGTAGCTCTCTACCTCTCTAGACACCTGGATAGCAAGTGACTTAACTAGCTGACTTAATTAGCTAACCAGCTGGCTAGGTAACAGACATAACAATGTCACAATCTTACTAGAGAACTGGCTAGCCAGTTGACTTAACTAGCTGTCTTAACCAGCTCTCCTGCTATCTAATAGTTGAATTAACTTGCTTTCTACTTAGCTAGTCAACTGGCTATCCAGCTGAATTAACTAAGTAATTTATATATCTAGCCAGCTGTCTATCCAGCTGACTTAACTAGCAAGCTACCTAGCTAGTCAACTGATAAGCTAGGTGACTTAGCTAGCCAGCAAGCTGAATAGACAGCTGACATAACTAGCTAACTACCTAGATAGCTAGCTGGCTAGCCAGATGACTAATTGCCTAGCTACGTAGCTAACCAACAGGCTAGCCAGTTGACTTAACTAGATTACTTTATGAAGTAGACAGCTGGCTAGCCAGCACACTTTACTATCTACCTACCTAGACAGCTGAATAGCCAGTTGACTTAACTAGCTGAATTAACTAGTTAGATAGCTGACATATGTAGCTGACTTAACTCTCTATCGACCTAGCTAGCCAGGTGTCTAGGCAACTGACTTAACTAGGTGACTTAACTAGCTAGCCAGCTGACTAGCAGGCTGACCTAACTACCTAGCTACCTAGCTAGCAAGCTCGATAGCCAGCTGTCTTAACTAGCTAACTACCTATGTATTCCACTGGGTTGCCAGCTGACTTAACTACCCAGCTACCTAGCTAACCAGTTGGCTAGTGAGCTGACTTAAATAGGTTACATAAATAGCTAGCTAACTGGTTAATCAGCTACTTAACTAGCTAGTTTTCAAGCTAGGAAACTTTCTAGCCAAATGACTAAATTCACTGACTTAACTAGATAGCAAGCTGACTTAACTAGCTTACTTAAACAGCTAGATACCTAGCTAGAAAACTAGGTTAACTAGTTGTCTTAACCATCTAGCTAGCTAGCTAGATATCTAGCTAGCCAGCTGTCATAACTACCTCACTTAACTAGCTACCAAGCTGACATAACTAGCTGACTTATAAGGCTAGTTTCCTAGCCAGCCAGCTGACTTAACTAGCTAAAATGACTAGTTGGCCAGATGACTAGCCATATAAATTAAGTAGCTTTTTTACTTGCTAACCAGCTGGATAGCCAACTGGTTTAATGAGTTGACTTAACTACCTAGCCTGCAGTTTGCCCACTGACTTAACTAGCCACTCAGCTGACTACCCAGATGACCTAAATAGCTGGCAACCTACCTAGCCAGCTGGCTTGTCAGCTGACTTACCTTGCTGACAAACTAGCAAGCTGGCTAGCCAGCTAACTAATCTAGCTAGCTACCTACCTAGCCAACAGGCTAGACAGCTGACTTAACTAGGTGAATTGAACAGATAGCCTGCTGTCTAGTAAGCTGACTTATCTAGCTAGCTACCTACCTACCCAACTTGCTGGACAGATGACTAAACTAGATGATTTAACCAGTTAGCCAGTTGGCTAACAGCTTACTTACTCACTAACATCACTAGCTAGGAAGGTAACTATCTAGCTGAGTTAACTAGTTAGCTACCTACCTTGCCAGTTGGCTACCCTGCTCTCTTAACTAGCTGAATTAATCAAATAGCCAGCTGCCTAGCCAACTGATTTAACTAGCTCCATACCTAGCTAGCCAGCTGGCTAGCCAGCTGACTTAACTAGCTAGATAACTAGCTAGCCAGCTGATTTAATATTTAACTATCTAAATAGCTACCTAGCTAGTTGGCTGACTTAAATAGTAAGCTAACTAGCTAACTACCTATCTAACAAGCTGACTTAAATAGTTAGCTGCCTAGCTAGCTAGCTGACTTAATCAGCTAGGTAATAAGTTAGCTTACTCTTTAACTAACGTGCTAGCTAGCTGATTTAATCATCTGCCTTAACTCATTAGCTAACGAGCTAGCTAGCTGACTCCACCACATGACTTAACTCTTTAGCTAACTAGCTAGCCAGCTGAGTTATCCAGCTGACTTAACTCGTTAGCTAACTATCTAGCTAGTCTACTCAAGGAGCTGACTCACCCATTTGCTAAGTAGCTAGCCAACTGACTCAATCAGCTGACTTAACCCGTTATTTAACTAGCTAACTACGTGACTCAACCTGCTGACTTATCCCGTTTGCTAACTACCTAGCTAGCTGTGTTAAACAGCTGACTAAATTAGAAAGCTGACTTAACTAACTGACTTAGCTAGGTGACTTAACTACTTAGCTAGCTGACTTAACTAGCTTACTTAACTCATTAGCTAGCTGACATAAATACCTGAATTCAATATTTAGCTAACTATTTAACTAGCTGATTTAATAATTAGCTATCTAGATAGGTAGCAGATATAGGTAACTGACTTAAATAGTTGGCTAACTAGTGAGGTAGCTGACTTAGCTAGCTGACTTAGATAGCTACCTTGTTAGCTAGCTGACTTAGATAGGTGACTTAACTAGTTGGCTAGCGAGGTAGCTAGCTGACTTAACGAGTTGGTTATTGAGTTAGCTAACTGTTTTAACTAGTTGTTTAATGAGTTAACTAGGTGACTTAACGAGTTGGTTAACCAGTTAGCTAGGTGAATTAACTTGTTGGCTGCTGAGTTGGTCGACTACTTAGCTGGTTAAACCCATTTGCTGAGTACTCGGCCTACTTGTTAGCTGGCTTAACAAGTCAACCGAGTAGTCAGCCGACTAGTTAGCTGGGTTAACTAGTTGACTGAGTTGTTGCCCCACTAGCTGGCTCACTTAACCAGTTGGCTGGCTGGTTTCCTGACCTATTTAGTCTGCTGACTAGTTGGCCAACTAGTTATCTGGCCTAACTATTCGGCCTACTAGTTAGCTGAGCTTGTCAGCTGAAAAATGGGCCAACTAGTTGGCCGTTTGGATAGCTTAGTTAACTACTTGACCGTCTAATTTGCCTACCAGTTAGCTGACTTAACTAGTAGGTGGGCAAGTGAGCCAACTTGTCAGCTGAATTAAATAGTCGGCCGGCAAATGAGCTGACTGGTCAGCTGACTTTAGTTGGCTGGCAATTGAGTTGTCTGGTCAGAAGACTTACCTACTCAGCCGGTGATTGAGTCAACTTAACTACTCGGCCTGCAAGTGAGCCGAAGTGTGAGCTGTCTTAACAAGTAAGCTGGTGAGCAAGCCTACTGGTGAGGTGACAACTACATGACTGGCGAGCAAACTGACTAGTTAGCTGTCCTGTTGGCCTGCCAGCACGCCAACAAGTGAGTTGGTCTGTTGGCTGGGGAGTGAGCCGACTAGTTAGCTAACCTGATGGAAAGCGAGCTAGCACACTATTTAGCTGCCCAGCTAGCTGAGTTGATAATCAACTAGTTAGCTAAGTAACTAGCTGATTGGCTAGCTGACTTAACTAGCTAGCTATCAAGTTGACATAGGTAGCTAGCAAACAAGCTATCTATCTGTCTAGATAGCTGACTTAACTAGTTAGCTAACTGGCTAGTTAGCTGGTTAGCTGACTTAACTAGCTAGCTGACTTGCTAGCTGACTTAACTAGATAGCTGAATAGTTAGCTGATTTGCTGCCTAACTTAACTAGCTAGTTGGTGAGCTAGCTGACATAACTAGCTGATTAGATAGTTGACTGGCTACCTGGCTTACCTAGCTAGTTACCTGGATGGCTAGCTGGCTAGGCAGTCAGCTAGGTAGATAGTGGTCTGGCCAGCTGGATTAAATAGCCAGCCAGATGTCTGGACAGTCTGATAACAAGCCGGCTAAACTAGGCAGCCACCCTGCTGGTCAGCTGGGTAGACAGCTGGTTTAACTAGCAGACCACATACCTGACCAGCCTGCTAATCAGCCGGCATAGCTTGCAAGCCACCTAGCTAACCAGCCAGTTAACCAGTTGACTTAACT
>NW_007250625.1:4546-6360 GCF_000164805.1 Carlito syrichta
CAGACTTAACTAGTTAGCCAGCTGAATTAACTAGCTAGCAGCCCAGCTAGGCAGCTGGCTAACCAGGTGACTTAACTTTCTTATTTAACTAGCTAGCCAGCTGACTTAACTAGCTGACTAAACTAGGAAGCTACCTTGCTAGCCAGCTGACTATACTAGATGAAATAACTAGCTAGCTAGTTTGCTAAGTAGCCAAATTAGCTAGCTGATTTAACTAGCTAATTACCTTATATAAATAGCCAAATTAACTAGTTAAGTAGCTAGCCAGCTCACTTAACATGCAAGAAATAACTAGATAGCCAGCTCTCTAGCCATCTGATTTAAGTAGCTTTTTAACTAGCTAGCAAGTTGGCTAGGCAACAGACTTAATGAGGTGACTTCACTACCTAGCTTTCTGGTTAGCCAGCTGACTTAAGTAGTTGATTAACGATCAAGGCAGCTGGCCAGCCAGGTGACTAAACTAGCTTACTTAACTAGTTATCAAGCTGTCTAACCAGCTGACTTAACTAGCTCTCTACCTCTATAGCCACCTAGATAGCCAGCTGATTTAACTTGCTGACTTAATTAGCTAGGAAACTGGCTAGCCAACTGACTTAATTAGGTCACTACCTAGCTAGCCAGCTTGCTAGCCAGTTGACTTAACTAGCTGTCATAACAAGATGGCCTGCTTTCTAGCCAGTTTAATTTACTAGCTGGCTACATAGCTAGCCAGCTGGTTATTCAGCTGAATTAACTAGGTGACTTATCTAGCTAGCCAGCTGTCTAACCAGCTGACTTAATTAACAAGCTACCTACCTAGCCAACTGGCTAGTCAGCGGACTTAACTAGGTGATTTAACTAGCTAGCCAGCTTGCTAGACTGCTGACATAACTAGCTAGCTACCTAGCTAGTAAGTTGACTAGCTAGCTCACCTAACTAGCTGACTTAACTAGCTAGCTAATTGACATATCTAGTTGACATAACTAGCTAGTTTCCTAGCTCATCAGGTCACTAAACTCAGCTGAAATAACTAGTGAGCCATCTGGCTGCCCATCTGATGTAAATACATTTTTAACAAGCTAGCCAGCTGGCTAGACAACTGAATTAATGTGCTGACTTAACTAGCTATGCAGCTGAATAGCCAGCTGACTAAAGTAGCTGAATTAACTAGCTGGCCAGCTCTCTAGCCACCTGAATTAATTGCCTAGCTACCTAGCTATCAAGTAGACTAACCAGCTGATTTAACTAGCTGACTTAAGGATGTAGCAAGCTGGCTAGCCAGCAGACTTAACTAGCTATCTACCTAGCTAGAAACCTGATTAGCCAGTTGACTTATCTAGCTGACATAACTATATAGCCTAAAGGTTAACCAACAGAATTAAGTAGCTACCTACCTGCATAGCCTGCTGGTTTGCCACTGAGTTAGCTACTTAACTACCTAGCTAACCTGTTGGCCAGTGAAATGACTTAACTAGGTGACTTAACTAGTTAGTCAGATGGCTAGCCAGATGACTTAAATAGATAACTACCCTGATAGGCAGCTGGCTAGCCAGCTGATATAAGAAACTGACAACCAGTAAACCAGCAGACTTATCTAGATGACATAACAAGCTAGCTAACTAGCTCGCCAGATGACTGGTCAGCTGACATAGCTAGCTGATTTAAACAGCTAGACAGCTGGCTAGCCAACTACTTAATATGTGACTTAACTAGCTAGCCAGCTGGCTAGCCAGCTGAATTAACTAGCTGATTTAACCAACTAGACAGCTTTCTAGCCAGCTGACTTAACTAGCTAGCTACCTAGCTAGCCAGCTGGGAAGCCAGCTGAAATAACT
>NW_007250626.1:0-853 GCF_000164805.1 Carlito syrichta
AGCTGACTTAATCATCTGACTTAACTCATTAGCTAATGAGTTACTAGCTGACACAACCAGCTGACTTAACTCATTATCTAACTCATTATCTAACATTGTAGTCAGTTGATTTACTCGTTATCTAACATTCTAGCCAGCTGACTTAACTTGTTAGCTAACTAGCTAGTTAGCTGATTAATCCAGCTGACTTAACTGGTTAGCTAACCAGCTAGCTAGACTACTCAAACAACTGATTCAACTCATTTGCTAACTAGCTAGCCTACTGTCTCAACCAGCTGACTTAACCCATTAGTTAACTAGATAACTACATGACTCAAACTGCAGACTTAAACCATTAGCTAACTACCTAGCTAGCTGTCTTTACCAGTTGACTAAATTAGGTAGCTGACTTAACTAGCTGACTTAACTAGTTAGCTAGCTGACTTAACTTCCTGAGTTAAATAGTTATCTAACTATTTAGCTAGCTGCATAATTAGCTGACTTATCTAGTTAGAAACTATTTAGGTAGCAGGCTTAATTAGCTGACTTAAATAGTTAGCTAACTCGTGAGCTAGCTGTCTTAGCTAGCTGACATAGCTAGCTAGCTAATTAGATAGCTGACTTAGCTAGCTGACTTAACTAGTTGGCTAACGAGATAGCTACCTGACTTAACGAGTTGGTAAATGAGTTAGCTAACTGTTTTACGTGTTTGATAAATGAGTTAACTAGCTGTCTTAATCAGTTGGATAGTGAGTTAGTTAGGTGACCTAACTTATTGACGGATGATGCAGATGACTACCTATCTGGTTTAACACGTTGGCTGACTACTCGGTTGACTTGTTAGCAGGCTTCACAGGTCGGCCATCTAGTTGGG
>NW_007250626.1:1642-6679 GCF_000164805.1 Carlito syrichta
TGTGAGCTACCTTAACTAGTTGGCTGGTGAGTGAGCCTACTGGTGAGCTTATTTAACTGGCCAGCTGATGAGCATGCTGACTAGTTAGCTGACCTGTAGGCCTGAGAGTGAGCCACCAATTTAGTTGACCAGATGGCTGCCAAGTGAACTGACTACTTTGCTGAATGGTTTGCAGGCTAGTGAGCCGACTATTTAGCTGACCTGATAGAAAGAGAGCGAGCCAACTAGTTATCTGACAAGATCGCTGAGTTGCTAGCCAACTTGGTAGCTAAGTAACGACCTGATTTGCTAGCTGATTTAACTAGCTAGCTGACTAGCTACTTTGCTGGATAACTGGATAGCCAGCTGACTTAACAAGCTAGTAAACTGGTTGTCTGCATTGCTAGCCAGCTGGCTTAACTAGCTTGCTACCTGGCTGGGTACCTGGCTAGGCTGCTGGCTAGCAAACTAGCGGGCTGACCAGGTGGCTAATGAGTCGGCTTAAATAGCCAACCGGTTGGCTAGACAGTCGAATAGCCAGCTGGATTAAGTAGTCAGCCACCATGCTTGTCAGTCGGCTAGCCAGCTGGCTTAACTAGCAGGCCACCTACATGACCAGACTGCTAACCAGCCAGCTTATCTTGCCAGCCACCTAGCGAGCCTGCTGGCTAACAAGCTTACTTATCTAGATGACTTAAGCAGATAGCCATCAGCTAGCTAGCTGGCTTAACTAGCTAGCAAACTAGCTAGTCAGCTGGCTAGCCAGCTCACTTACCTCACTGAATTAACTAACTAGCCAGCCGGCTAGCCAGCTGATTTAATTCCTAGCTACCTACCAAGTCAATTGGCTAGCCAGCTGCCTTAACTACCTGACTTAAACTAGCGAGCTGGCTAGCCAGCTGATGTAAATAGAGAGCTACCTATGTAGTCAGTTGGGTAGCCACTTGAATTAACTACCTGACTTAACCAGCTAGTCAGCTGACTAGCCAGCTGACTCAACTAGCTGACATAACAAGATAGCCAGCTGACAAGCCTGGTGACTTAACTAGCAGACATCACTAGCTAGACAGGGGGCTAACCATCTGACTTTAATAGCTAGCTACCTACATATCTCACTGGCTTGCCAGCTGTCTTAAATACCTAGCTAACTAGTTAAAGAGCAGGCTCGCTAGCTGATTTAACTAGGTGACTTAAGTAGCTAGCCAGCTGGCCAGCCAGCTGATTTAACAAGCTAGCTACCCAGCAAGGCAGCTGGCTAATCAGCTGACTTATGTACCTGAATTAACTAGCTAGTTGCCCAGCTAGCTAACTGACTTTACTAGCTGAAGTAACTAGCTAGTACCTAGCTAGCTAACAATCTAGCTAGGCAACTTAATTAGCTGACTTAACTAGGCAGCAATCTGATATAACTAGCTGACTTAACTAGCTATCTACCTAGCTAGCAAGCTGACTTAACTAGATGAAATAACTAGCTAGTCAATAGTCTAGCGTTCTGACTTAACTAGCTTTTTAACTACCTAGCGAGCTGCCTAGCCAACTGTCTTAACGAGATGACTTAAATAGCTATGCAGCTGGTTAGCCAGCTTACTTAACTAGTTGATTAACTAGCTAGGCAGCTGGCCAGCTAGGTGACTATACTAGCTGACTAGATATCCAGGTGACTAGTCAGTTGACTTAACTAGCTCTCTACCTCTCTAGCCACATGTATAGCCAGCTGATTTAAATAGCTGTCATAACCAGCAAGTCAGCTGGCTAGCCAACTGACTTAACTAGGTCACTACTTATTAAACCAGTTTGCTAGCCAACTGACTTAACTAGCTGTCTTAACTAGCTGACCTGTTTCTAGCCAGTTGAATTAACTAGCTTACTACATAGCTAGCCACCTGTCTATCCAGCTGAATTAACTAGGTAACTTATCTAGCTAGTCAGCTGTCTAGCCACCTGACGTAACTAGCAGGCTACCTAGAGAGCCAGATAGCTAGTCAGCAGACTTAACTATGTGACTAAATTAGCTCGACAGCTGGCTAGACAGTTGACATAACTAGCTAGCTACCTAGCTAGCAACCTGGCTATCCAGCTGATTTAAGTAGCTCTCTACCTCTCTAGACACCTGGATAGCAAGTGACTTAACTAGCTGACTTAATTAGCTAACCAGCTGGCTAGGTAACAGACATAACGATGTCACAATCTTACTAGAGAATTGGCTAGCCAGGTGACTTAACTAGCTGTCTTAACCAGCTCTCCTGCTATCTAATCAGTTGAATTAACTTGCTTTCTACTTAGCTAGTCAACTGGCTATCCAGCTGAATTAACTAAGTAATTTATATATCTAGCCAGCTGTCTATCCAGCTGACTTAACTAGCAAGCTACCTAGCTAGTCAACTGATAAGCTAGGTGACTTAGCTAGCCAGCAAGCTGAATAGACAGCTGACATAACTAGCTAACTACCTAGATAGCTAGCTGGCTAGCCAGATGACTAATTGCCTAGCTACGTAGCTAACCAACAGGCTAGCCAGTTGACTTAACTAGATTACTTTATGAAGTAGACAGCTGGCTAGCCAGCACACTTTACTATCTACCTACCTAGACAGCTGAATAGCCAGTTGACTTAACTAGCTGAATTAACTAGTTAGATAGCTGACATATGTAGCTGACTTAACTCTCTATCGACCTAGCTAGCCAGGTGTCTAGGCAACTGACTTAACTAGGTGACTTAACTAGCTAGCCAGCTGACTAGCAGGCTGACCTAACTACCTAGCTACCTAGCTAGCAAGCTCGATAGCCAGCTGTCTTAACTAGCTAGCTACCTATGTATTCCACTGGCTTGCCAGCTGACTTAACTACCCAGCTACCTAGCTAACCAGTTGGCTATTGAGCTGACTTAAATAGGTTACATAAATAGCTAGCTAACTGGTTAATCAGCTACTTAACTAGCTAGTTTTCAAGCTAGGAAACTTTCTAGCCAAATGACTAAATTCACTGACTTAACTAGATAGCAAGCTGACTTAACCAGCTTACTTAAACAACTAGATACCTAGCCATACAACTAGGTTAACTAGCTGTCTTAACCATCTAGTTACCTAGCTAGATATCTAGCTAACCAGCTGTCATAACTACCTCACTTAACTAGCTACCAAGCTGATATAACTAGCTGACTTATAAGGCTAGTTTCCTAGCCAGCCAGCTGACTTAACTAGCTGAAATGACTAGCTGGCCAGATGACTAGCTATATAAATTAAGTAGCTTTTTTTTTACTTGCTAACCAGCTGGATAGCCAACTGGCTTAATGAGTTGACTTAACTACCTAGCCTGCAGTTTGCCCACTGACTTAGCTAGCTGACTTAACCAGCCACTCAGCTGACTACCCAGCTGACCTAAATAGCTGGCAACCTACCTAGCCAGCTGGCTTGTCAGTTGACTTACTTTGCTGACTTAAACTTGCAAGCTGGCTAGCCAGTTAACTAATCTAACTAGCTACCTACCTAGCCAACAGGCTAGCCAGCTGACTTAACTAGGTGAATTGAACAGCTAGCCTGCTGGCTAGTAAGCTGACTTATCTAGCTAGCTACCTACCTACCCAGCTTGCTGGACAGATGACTAAATTAGATGATTTAACCAGTTAGCCAGTTGGCTAACAGCTGACTTACTGGCTAACATCACTAGCTAGGAAGGTAACTATCTAACTGAGTTAACTAGCTAGCTACCTACCTTACCAGTTGGCTACCCGGCTCTCTTAACTAGTTGAATTAATCAAATAGCCAGCTGCCTAGTCAACTGATTTCACTAGCTCAATACCTAGCTAGCCAGCTGGCTATCCAGTTGACTTAACTAGCTGACTTAAACTAGCTAGCTAACTAGCTAGCCCAGCTGATTTAATATCTATCTATCTTAAATAGCTACCTAGCTAGTTGACTGACTTAAATAGTAAGCTAACCAGCTAACTACCTATCTAACAAGCTGACTTAAATAGTTTGCTGCCTAGCTAGCTAGCTGACTTAATCAGCTAGGTAATTAGTTAGCTTACTCATTAACTAACGTGCTAGCTAGCTGATTTAATCATCTGCCTTAACTCATTAGCTAATGAGCTAGCTAGCTGACTCCACCAGCTGACTTAACTCTTTAGCTAACTAGTTAGCCAACTGCGTTATCCAGCTGACTTAACTCGTTAGCTAACTATCTAGCTAGCCAACTCAAGGAGCTGACTCACCCATTTGCTAAGTAGCTAGCTAGCTGACTCAATCAGCTGACTTAACCGGTTATTTAACTAGCTAACTAACTGACTCAACCAGTTGACTTATCTCGTTTGCTAACTACCTAGCTAGCTGTGTTAAACAGCTGACTAAATTAGAAAGCTGACTTAACTAGCTGACTTAGCCAGGTGAATTAACTACTTAGCTAGCTGACTTAACTGGCTTACTTAACTCATTAGCTAGCTGACTTAAATACCTGAATTCAATATTTAGCTAACTATTTAACTAGCTGATTTAATAATTAGTTATCTACTTAGGTAGCAGATATTAGTAGCTGACTTAAATATTTAGCTAACTAGTGAGGTAGCTGACTTAGCTAGCTGACTTAGCTAGCTACCTTGTTAGCTAGCTGACTTAGATAGCTGACTTAACTAGTTGGCTAGCGAGGTAGATAGCTGACTTAACGAGTTGGTTATTGAGTTAGCTAACTGTTTTAACTAGTTGTTAAACGAGTTAACTAGGTGACTTAACGAGTTGGTTAACCAGTTAGCTAGGTGAATTAACTTGTTGGCTGCTGAGTCGGTCGACTACTTAGTTGGTTAAACCCATTTGCTGAGTACTCGGCCGACTTGTTAGCTGGCTTAACAAGTCGGCCGAGTAGTCGGCCGACTAGTTAGCTGGGTTAACTAGTTGACTGAGTTGTTGCCCCACTAACTGGCTCACTTAATCAGTTGTCTGGCTGGTTTCCTGACCTATTTAGTCAGCTGACTAGTTGGCCAACTAGTTAGCTGGCCTAACTATTCAGCCTACTATTTAGCTGAGCTTGTCAGCTGAAAAATGGGAAAACTAGTAGGCCGTTTGGTTAGCT
>NW_007250627.1:0-2023 GCF_000164805.1 Carlito syrichta
CCAAAGTGTGAAATGTGCCCCAGGCAGGCCGACCTTCCGACTCAGCAACGAGGACCTTTGGCCAAGAAAGTTCAGGGACACATCTCTCACATGGGGACATTTCTTCCCCCCAATCCCATTGTTCCTGGCTCTAATACCAGTCTCCCTGTGAAAACACCATGCAAAGCTGACAATCTGTGTACGACTCTGATGTTTTTGGAGACAGATTCTGGCTCTCTGCCCCAGGCTGTGTACTGGGACACAATTGTCATTTACCACCAGCATCGAAATTGTGGAATCCAGTGATCATCCTACATCAGCCTCCAGAGTGGTCAGGACAACGGGCACCTCAAACCCCAATGCCCTGTTTGGAAAAGTACGGAGAAGGGGTATCCCTCATGACCCGGGCTTGCCTGGGCTTCAGGGCTCCAGCCATCCTCCCACCTCGACCTTCAAGGCCACTGGGATTTCAAACAATGGCCGCCTCGCCAGGTCTTCAGTTTTGTTTTCGATGAAGGATCGAGGCTAGGCTCTTGGACTTAGCCTCATCATTCCAGCACTGTGGGAGGATGAGGCCAGTGGCCGACCTGAACCCATGGACCAAGACCTGCCTGGGCACTTTGACGAGACTTCGTCTCTACCTCCATCCCAAATGAGCCAGGCATGGTGGCACGGGTCTGTTGTTCTGGCTCCTTGGAAGGCCAGAGACAGGTTCACCGGAACCCAGTGTGCTGAAGTTGCGGTGGCTGGGAGTGAAGCACCACCCTCCAGCCTGGGCGACAGAGTAAGACTCCTACTCAAAGAAAAATGTAAAAGGAAAAAAAGAAGAACATTCATTTGTGTATGGAATTGGGATCATCGTGAACAGACAGAGATCATTTGGGAAGGAGGCCCCAGCCTTGGGTCTAACATTCCTGAAATACAGTGGATTGGCAGAAAATCAGACTGTGGCTTTGGGAAGCCACAGGTGGGGGGACGCTGGAGCCTGGGAGTTGGAGACCAGCCTGGGACACTTGGCGGGACCTCATCAATTTCCATAATGCAAACACTGGGGTTGCGCATGGTGGCATCCGTGGTCCCGGCTACACAGGGTGCGGTGGCCTCCTTCTGGGGACATTCCTTTGCATTGCCCCTGCTGACAGAATGTGCAAGTCCAGGACAGGCACTGTGGCTCATGGCCATCAGCCCCACACCCTGCAAGGCTGAAACAGGAGGCTGCCAGAGTCCAGGGTTTGGAGACCAGCCCTGCGATGTGGCCAGACCTCGTCTCGGCGAAAGGCCCCCAAAATCGAGTCAGGCGTGGTTGTCCCTGGAGTCCCGGCTGCTTGGGACCGAGTCAGAAGGACCTCTCACGCACCACATGTTGAGGCCTGGGGAGCCACGATCATGCTGCTGCACCCAGCCCAGACGACGGAGACTCTGGCAACAAAAAGATGCTTCTCACATGCATCATAACCTGCATCCGCTGCTCTTCAGGGAAAGGTCCGCATGGGTGGGGGAAGATGGAGTGATCGAGAGAGAAAGGGGCTCTCCCCCTGCCTGAAGGTGGCAGACTGAATGCTTGGATCCTGGGCTGTCCGTGGCATTGTCGGACCGCCTTTATCACTCTGTGTCCAACGGCCACCATAGCTTGGGGCCGTCTGTTCCATGACCTCACACACATCTTTGCTGTGGGGTATGAGTGCGGATGGTGGAGGCATGCCTTTTGGGGCGTGTGGCTGAAGGCAGGGACGGATGTGCCCAGTGGCTCCTTTGAAACCTCCGACGAACCACAGGCCAGAAAGTTTCTTTTCATCTCCCATCCCTGAGGGTGACACCTCATGCTGAGTGGCAGGGGTGGTTGTGGTGATGGTGATGGTGATTATTGTTATTTGGAGTGTAAATACCACACTGACTCCAAAAGCAGATCACAGGGGCACACATAAGACCACTGTGGACTCCATCTGCTGGGCTCAGGCATTCCTCTTGCCTCGGCCCCTCGAGTGGCTGTAACCACAGGTCTCTGCTACCTCACCTGAATAATATTTGTATTTATTTTTGATGG
>NW_007250627.1:3142-4163 GCF_000164805.1 Carlito syrichta
ACCTAGTGAGGAAAGAAAAAAGAAAGAAAGAGAGAGAGAAAGAAAGAAGGAAGGAAGGAAGGAAGGAAGGAAGGAAGGAAAGAAAGAAAGAAAGACAGAAAGAAAGAAAGAAAGAAATCCATTCTCCTGCAAACCTTCTGCCCTCAGTCCATCCCCCCGCCCCCTCAAAAGTGAGGGTCCCCCAAACTTGGCACCTTCCAGCCCCAACCACCCCAATGACTGCCCGCACTTAGGTACGGAATTTCCAGTGACTCCCTGACTGGGTTCGTGCTGGCTCTCCTCTCTGAGGGGAGAAATGTGCCCCAGGCTGGCCAACACTCTGATTCGGCAATGAGGACCTTCTGCCAAAAAAGGCCAGGGACACATCCCTCACCCAGGGACATTTCTTCCCCCCAATCCCATTTTTCCTGGCTCTAAAACCAGTCACCCTGTGAACACACCACGTGCTGTTGAGTATCTGTGTACGATTCTGTAGTTTTCAAGACAGGTTCTGGCTCTTCAGCCCAGGCTGGGCCCCTGGGACACAACCGTTGTTCACCACCAGCCTCCGAATCACAGGCCTTGCCATTCCTCCTGCCTCAGCCTCCAGAATGTCAGGGACAAGGGGCACCATGACCCCAGATCCCTTGTTTGGATGGGTGTGGAGTCGGGGTCTCCCTGCATGGACTGGGCTGGCCTTGGTCTCCTGAGCTTCAGCAATCCGCTTGCCTCAGCTTCCCTGAGTGCTGGGACCTCTTTGCTCCCCAGAACACAAACACTGGAGTCATGTGTGGTGGCATCTGCAGTCCCGATTACATGGGACTTTCCTTTGCATCACGGCTGCCGACAGAACATGCGAGTCCAGGTCAGACATCATGGCTAATGGACGTCAATTCCCAGCCTGGGAGGCCAATGCGGGAGGCTGCCTGAGCCCAGGGCTCATAGACCAACCCAGGCGACCAGGCCAGACCTCATCTTTGCAAGAGGTCCCCAAAATCGGTGTGGTGGCCCCCAGAGTCCCAGTTCCTCTGGTATGAGTTGG
>NW_007250627.1:6179-7002 GCF_000164805.1 Carlito syrichta
GTCCTCACAGTGCACGGGGATGAGAGGCCTGAACCCCCGTGCCCGGCCACCACACCCCTCTCTGGGCCCCACTGCAATGTCTGCTCCCTTCTGATGTCCCACAAAACCAGAGGGTGGTCGAAGTCAACTGCTGGACCCTACCTGGTGGGAGAACATAGTGCAGGGGTGTGTCCCCACTGGGCTGCCCACCCCTCCACCCACCTTATTCCTCAGGGAGGACTCACTCCCAGGTGCTGCCTTGGGAAAAGGGAGGGCATGACTCTCAAACCTCCAGGGGGACAGGGATGGCTGGGTGACTCATGCCTGTCTCCTCGGCACTCGTGGAGGCCGAAATGGATAGATGGCCAGAGCCTGGGAACTCAAGACAAAGCAGGGAACCATAGCAAACCCCACTTCTCCCCTAAGCAAAACCTAGAAAACCTTGGGTGAGGGCAGGCCTCAGCATGAGGATTGTCTGCGGCCCATAGTTCAAGACCAGGTAGGAAGATCAGGATTCAACCAAATGTATAGCCAGTGATCACAGCAGTTTGAGATGCTCAAACTGAGAGGATGCCCCAAGTTGGGCAGTTTGAGAGCAGCCTGGGCAACCTAGTGAAGAAAGAAAACAAAGAAGAAAGAACTAAAGCAAGAAATCCATTCTCCTGCATAGCTTCTGGCCTCTGTCCTTCATCCTGCCCCTTCAACATGCGATTGTCCCCCAAGCTTGGCACCTTCCAGCCCTTAACCACCACAATGGCTGCCCCTGCTTTGGTGTGGGAGTTCCTGAGGCTCCCTGGCCAGGTTCCTGCTCACCCTCCTCTCCTAGGTGAGAATTGTGCCCCAG
>NW_007250628.1:0-8356 GCF_000164805.1 Carlito syrichta
TATTCAGGTATCTAGTTAAGTCAGCTAGCTAGTCAGGTTCCTAGTCAGCTAGCTAGTTAAGTCAGCTAGCTAGTCAGCTAGCTGTCAGCTAGATAGTTAAGTCAGCTAACAAATCATTTAGTTACTTAGCTAACTAGTTGGCTAACAGCTCAGCTATCTGGTGAGCTAACTAGTGGGCTCCCTCGCTTTCCATTGGGTCAACTAACAGGTAGGCTTGCTCACCTGTCAACCTGTCAGCACACTAGTCGTCTTGCATGCCAGCCAACAGGTCAACTAACTTTTCTCGCTTGCAGGCCAACAGGTCTGCTAACTAGTCGGCTCACTCACCAGTTGACTAGTTAAGTCAGCTCACTTGTCGGCTCACTACCTGGCTGACTAGTTACAGCAGTGCATGCATCGGCTCACTCACCAGCAGACTAGTTAATTCAGCTGACCAGTCGGCTCTCTCACTGGCCAACTAGTTGTCAGCACACCTGTCTGCTCCCTTGTCTGGCGAGTAGTTAAGTAAACTAACCTTATAGCCTACTACCCGGCCAACTATTTAAGTCAGCTAAACAATCGGCCAACTAGTGGGACAACTTGTCAGCCTACAAGTTAGGTGAGCTAAATAGATGGATGACTAGTTAGGTCAGCTAACTAGTTGGCCAAATACTCGGCCGACAAATTAGCTGAGCAAACTACCCGGCCAAATACTTACACGAACAATGGGGTCAACTCATCAGTCAACTATTTAACCAAGCTAATCATTCAGCTGATTAGTCGGCCAACTTGTTAAGCCAGCTAACAAGTTGGCCAAGTGGTCAGCCAATGTGTTAAACCAGCTAGCTAGTCGACCGACTCATAATCCAACAAGTTAAGTCACCTACCTAAGTCATTAATGAGCTAGTTATGCCAGCTATTTAACTCGTTTACCAACTAGTTAAAACAGTTATTTAACTCATTAACCAACTCTTTAATTCAGCTAGATATTTCGTTAGCCAATTAGTTAAGTCATCTAGCTAAGTGAGCTCACTAACTAGCTAGCTTAGTAAGCTAGCTAAGTCACTTATCTCACTAGTTAGCTAATATGTATGTCAGCTACTTAAGCCTGCTACCTAAATAGTTAGCTAATTAATTATGTCAGCTCATTATTCAGCTAGTTATATAGTTAGCTAACTATTTAATTCAGGTAGTTATGTCAGCTAGCTAACTAGTTAAGTCAGCCAGTTAAGTCAGCTTGCTAAATCATCTTCTAATTTAGTCAACTGGTTAAGAAAGATAGCTAGTTAGCTAAAGGTTTAAGTCAGCAGGTTGAGTCCCATAGTTAGCTAGTTAACTGATGGGTTAAGTCAGCTGTTTGAGTCAGCTAACCAGTTAGCAAACTAGTTGAATCAGCTGGTTGAGTAGGCTAGCTAGCTAGTTAACTAACGAGTTGTCAGCTGGATTGTCAGCTAGCTAGCTAGATATCTAACGAGTTAAGCCAGCTGCTGAGTCAGCTAGCCAGCTCATTAGCTAATGAGATAAGCCAGATGATTGAGTCACCTAGCTAGAACATTAGATAATGATAAAGCTAACTAGTTATCTAGCTGGTTAAATCAGTTAGCTAGAAAGGCAGCTAACTATTTAAGTCAGCTTGTTAGCTAGGTAGCTATCTAGTTAGCTAACTATTTAAGCTAGCTGACTAACTAGGTAGCTAGCTAGTTAGCTATCTATTTAATTCAGCTGGCTAGCTAGGTAGCTGCTAGCTACGTCAGCAACTAAAATCAGCTGGCTAGCCAACAGGTTACCTGGTTTAGTCACCTAATTCAGTCAGCTGTCTGCCCAGTTGACTAGGTTGGTAGCTAGCTACATAAGTCAGCTTGCTAGCCAACAGGATAGTTGTTCAAGTCAGCTAGTTAAGTCAGTTGGCTATCCTGCTAGCTACGTAGATAGCTAGCAAGTTAAGAGAGGTGGCTAGTAAGCATGCTAGCTTAAGTCAGCTAGGTAAGTCAGCTGGCTAGCCAGCTGGCTAGATATATAGCCAACTAGTTAAGTCAGCTGGCTAGCCAGGTGACAAGCTGGTTAAGTCAGCTAATTAAATCAGCTGGCAATCAGCTGGCTAGCTAGTTACATCAGCTCATTAAGACAGTTGGCTATTCAGCTTGGTACCTAGTTAAAAAGCTAGTTAAGTCAGATGGCTAGCCATCTGGATAGATAGTTATTTCAGCTAGTTAAGTCAGCTGGCTAGTTAGAAAGCTTGTTATATTAGTCTTCTAGTTATGGTAGATATGTAGCTAGTTAAGCCAGCTAATTAAGTCAGCTGGCTACCTAGATAGCTAGCTGGCTAAGCAAGCTGGAGAAGCCAGCTGGCTAGCTAGGTAGCTAGCTGCTTAAGTCAGCTAGTTAAATCAGCATGCTAACTAGTTAAGTCAGTGAGTTGTCAGCTGGATAGCCAGTTGGCTAGCTGGGTTGCTAGCTAGTTAAGTCAACTTGTTAGTCAGTCAGATAGCTAGCTAAGTAACCTAGTTAAGTCAGCTCACTAGCCAGCTGGTTACCTAGATACCTAGATAGATAAGTCAGCTGGAAAGCCTGCGGGATATGTAGGTAGCTGGCTAGTGAAGTCAGCTGACTATCCAGCTGGCTAGCTAGGTACCTAGGCAGTTGTCAGCCTGCTAGTCAGCAGGTTAGCTAGTTAAATCACCTAGTTAAGTCAGTTGACTAGACAGCAGGCTAGCTAGGTAGCTAGATAGTTAAGTCAGCTGTCTAGCCTGCTGTCTAGCTTCTTAAATCTTTTAGTTAAGTCAGTTGGAGAGACAGCTGGCTTGCTACTTAGCTTGCTAATTTAGTCAGCTGGCTAGACAGAAGGCTATTTAGTTAAGTCACTTAGTTTAGTCAGCTGGCTAGCTATATAGCAAGTTAGATAATTCAGCTGACTAGCAAGCAGGCCTGCTATTTATGTCAGCTAGTTAAGTCAGCTGGCTAGCCAGCTGGCTAGCTAGGTAGCAAGCTACTTAATACAGTTGACTAGCCAGCTGGCAAGCTAATTAATCACCTAGGTTAGTCTGCTGGCTAGCCTGCTAGCTAGTTAGGTAGAGAGCTAGTTATGTCAGCTAGTTATGACAGCTGGCTAGGTAGGTAGTTAGGAAATTAAGTCATCTGGCTAGCCAGCTGCCTAGCTAGTTACATCAGCAAGTTAAGACAGCTGGATAGCCAGCTTGCAATCTAGTAAGCTAGCTAGTTATGTCAGCTGTCTAGCCAGCTGACTAACTAGTTAAGTCACCTAGTTAAGTCAGCTGAGAAGGCAGCTGGCTAAGTATGTAGCTTGCTAGTTAAGTAAGCGGGCTATTTTACTGGCTAGCTAGATAAGTCACCTATTTAATTCAGCTGTGTATCCAGGTGGCTAGCTATGTAGCAAGCTAGTTAATTCAACTGGCTAGAAAGCAGGCCAGCTAGTTAAGACAGCTAGTTAAGTCAACTGTCTAGCAAACTGGCTGATTAGGTAGTGACCTAGTTAAGTCAGTTGGCTAGCTAGCTGGCTAGGTAGTTATGTCAGCTAGTTAAATCAGCTGGCTATCCATGTGGCTAGAGAGGTAGAGAGCTAGTTAAGTCAGCTGGCTAGCCACCTGGATATCTAGATAAGACAGCTAGTATATTCACCTGGCTGACCAGTTGCGTAGCTCGTTAATCAACTAGTTAATTAAGCTTGCTAACAAGCTGGCTAGCTATTTAATTCACCACGTTAAGTCATTTGGCTAGTCAGCTCACTAGCTAGTTAAAAAACTAGTTAAGTCAGATGGCTAGACAGCTGACTAGCTAGTTATTTCAGCTTGTTAAGTCAGCTTGCTAGCTAGGTAGATAGCTAGTTAAGTCAGATAGTTATATCAGCTAGCTAGCTAGTAATGACAGCTTGTTAAGTTGCCTAGCTAGGTAGTTAGCTAGCTAGGTAGCTAGCTATTTTTTTCAGCTAGTAAAGTCAGCTGACTAGCTGGGTAGCTAGCTAGTTAAGTCAGCTAGTTAATCAGATGGCTAGTCAGCAGCCTTGCTGTGTAGCTATCTTGTTAGGTTGGCTGGCTAGCTACTTAAGTCACCTAGTTAAGTCAGTTCGCTAGCCACCTGCTTAGCTAGTTATCTAGGTAGTTAAATCAGCTGGTAAGCCAGCAAGATACGTAGATAGCTAGCTATTTAAGTCAGCTGGATAGCAATCTGTCTAGTTAATGATGTCCACTAGTTAAATCAGCGGGCTAGTCAGCTGGCTATCTAGTTATGTCAGCTAGTTGAGTCAGCAGGCTAGATAGCTGGCTATCTAGTTGAGTCAGCTAGTTAAATCAAGTGCCTAGCAAACTGACTAGGTAGCTCGCTAGTCATATCAGCTGACTAGCCAGCTGGCTAGTTTAAGTTAGGTAGTTAAGTCAGCACGCTAGGCAATTGACTAGCTAGGTAGCTAGGTAAGTAAGCTGACTAGCTGGCTGGCTAGCTAGTCAATGCAGCGAGTTAAGTGAGCTGGCTAACCAGTAGGCTTGCTAGGTGGCTAGGTAGTTAAGCTAGCTGGCTAGCTATATGGCTATCTGATTAAGTCAGAGAGTTAAGTAAGCTTGTTAGCCAACAGGCTAACTAGGTGGCTGGCAAGTTAATGTGCAGGTTAGAAGACTGGTCAGTTCAGTGATCTGCTATTTAAGCCAGCTGGCTATCCGGCTAAAGAGCAAGGATCCTGGCTAGTTAATCCAGCTGGCCATCTGGCTGTGCATTCATTCAGATGGTTATTTAAGCCAGCTGGCTAGCCACTTGGTCAGCCCACTAGCTAGCTAGCCGGCTGTCTATCCAGCTAGCCAGCCAGTTAGTTAGCTAATCAAGCCAACTGGCTAGCCTTGTAGACAACCAATTAACAAATCATTAAGTCAGCTGGCCAGCCAGGTCTCCAGCAATGCAGTTAGTCAGCTAGTTAATCAACTAGCAAGCCAGGTAGCTAGTTAAGTCAGCTAGCAACTCAACTAACTATTCAGCTAGCTAATGAAGTCAGAAAGCTAGAGAGTTAGATAGCTTGTTTGCTAGCTATTTATGTCAGCTAGATAGCCAGCTAGCTAGTCAGCTAGCTAGTTAAGTCAGCTAGCAAATCAGGTAGTTACTTAGCTAACTAGTTGGCTAGCAACTCAGCTATCTAGTCAGATAACTAGTGGGCTCACTTGCTTTCCATTAGGTCAGCTAATTAGTCAGTTCGCTTGCCTGCAAACCAGTCAGCAAATTAGTTGGCTCGCTCATCAGCCAACAGGTCAACTAACTTGTCGGTTTGCTCACAGGCCAACCGGTCAGCTATCTAGTCAGCTTGCTCACCAGCTGACAAGTTTAATCAGCTCACTGGTCAACTCGCCCATTGGCTGACTAGTTAAGGGAGCTCACATGTTGGGTTACTCGCCGGCTGACTAGTTAAGTCAGCTCACCGGTCGACTCATTCAATGGCTAATTAGTTAACTCTTCTGACCATTCGGCTCACTCGCTAGCCAACTAAAGTCAGATGACCAGTTAGCTAACTTGCTCACTGAATAGTTAAGTCAGCTGAAGAGTATGCTCACTCACGGAACGAATAGTTAAGTCAGCTGACCAGTTGGCTCTCTTGCCGGCCGACCTGTTAAGCCAGCTCACCTGGGGGCTCTCTTGCCAACTGACAAGTTAAGTAAGCTACCCAGTTGGCTGACTAGCCTGACAGCTATTTATGTCAGTTAACCAATCGGCCGACTACTTGACCAACTGGTCAGCTGACAAGTTATGTCAGCTAACTTGTGGGATGACTCATTAGATCAGCTAAATGGTCGGCCAACGAGTCATCAGACTAGTTAGGTGAACAAACTAGTCATCCAACTAGTTAACTTAGCTAACTTGTGTTAAACCAGTCAACAAGTCAGCTGAGTAGTCAGCCAACGTGTAAAAACAGATAAGTAGTAGTCCACATCGTCCACCAAGTTGTCACCTAGCTAACTCATTACCCAACTAATTAAGACAGCTAGTTAACTCATTTACCAAATAGTTATAACAGTTAGCTAACTTCTTAACCAACTCATTATGTCAGTTAGCTATCACTTTAGCCAACTAGTAAAGTCAGCTAGCTAGGTCAGCTAGGTAATTAGCTAGCTAGCTAAGTCAGCTAGCTAAGACAGCTAACTCACTAGTTAGCTAACTATTTAAGTCAGCTACTAAAACCTGCTACCTAAATAGTTTGCAAACTAGTTAAGTCAGCTAGTAATTCAGCTAGTTAAATATTTAGCTAACTATTTAATTCAGGTAGTTAAGTCAGGTAGCTAACTAAGTAAGTCAGCCAGGTAAGTCAACTAGCTAAGTAGTTAAGTCAGCTAGCTAAGTCAGCTAGTTAAGTAAGCTACCTAATTTAGCAAAGTGGTTAAGAAAGTTAGTTAGATAGTTAGTTAATGGGTTAAGTCAGCAGGTTGATTCAGGTAGTTAGCTAGTTAACTAACAGGTTAGGTCAGCTGGTTGAGTCAGCAGGCTAACTTGTTAGCAGACAGGTTTGGTCAGCTGTTTGAGTAGCTAGCTAGCTAGTTAGCTAACTAGTTAGATAGCTGGATTAGTCAGCCAGCTAGCTAGTTAACTGATGAGTTAATTCAGCTGGTTGTGTCAGCTCAGTAGCTCATTAGCTAACAAGTTAAGTCAGATGATGAAGTCAGCTAGCTAGAATGTTAGATAACGAGTAAGCTAACTATGTAGCCACCTGGTTGTCAGCTAGCTAGCTAGGCAGTTAACTATTTAAGTCAGTTTGTTAGCTAGGTAGCTAGGAAGTTAGCTAATTTCTTAAGTCTGCTGGCTAGCTAGGTGGCTAGCTAGCTAGATAACTAATTAAGTCAGTTTGCTAGCTAGGTAGTTAGCTTAAGTCAGCTAGTTAAGTCAGCTGGTTGCAAGTTGGCTAACTAGGTAGCAAACCAGTGAAGTGTGTTGGCTAGCCAGCCGGATAACTGGTTAATTCAGCTAGATAAGAGAGCTGGCAAGCCAAATGGCAATGCAAGTAGCTAGCTAGTTAAGTCAGCTAGATAGCTACCTGGCTAGCTAGTGATGTCATTGAGTTAAATAAGCTGTGTAGCTAACTGGGTAGCTGGTTAAGCCAGTTAGTGTAGTCAGCTGTCTAGCCAACTGGCTAGGTAGGTAGCTAGCTAGATTAGTCAGCTCGCTAGCCAGCAGGCTAGCTGTTGAAGTCAGCTAGTTAAGTGAGCAAGATTGCCTGCTGGCTAGGTAGGTAGCTAGCTAGTTAAGTGAGCTGGCTAATCAGTTTGCTAGCTAAATTCAGCTAGGTAAGTGATCTGGCTAGCCAGGTGGCTAGATAGGTAGCCAGCTATTTAAGGCAGCTGTCTAGCCAGCGCCTTGCCAGTTACATCAGCTAGTCAACTCTCCTGGCAACCAACTGTCTAGCTAGTTAACTCAGTTGGTTAAGTCACTTGGCAATCCAGCTGGTTAGCTAGTTAAAAAGTTAGTTAAGTCAGATGGCTACTCATCTGGCTAGCTAGTTATTTCTGCTAGTTAATTCAGCTGGCTAGATAAGCAGCTAGATATATGTTAGCTAGTCATGTCAGGTAGCTAGCTAGTTAAGTCAGCTAGTTAAGTCAACTGGCTAGCTAGAGAGCTAGCTAGGTAGCTAGTTAGTTAAACAGCTATCAATGCCAGCTGGCTAGTTAGGTACTTAGCTGGTTAAGTCAACTAGTTAAGTCAGCTTGCCAGCTTGTTAACTCAGAGAGTTAATTCAGCTAGCTTGCCAGTTGGCTAGGTAGGAAACAAACTAGTTAAGTCAGCTGGCTAGCAAGCTGGATAGCTGTTTGTTAAGTCAGCTAGTTAATTCAGTTGGCTTCCAGCTGGCTAACTAGGTAGCTAGCTAGTTAAGTCAGCAGGCTAGCTTGCTAGCAAGCTGGTTAATACATCTAGTATATTCAGCTGTCCAACCAGCTGGCTAGCAGGAAAACTCAGCTAGCTAAGTCTATGGCCAGCCAGGTTTCTAGCTAGGTCGCTAGATAGTTAAGTCAGTTAGTTAAGTCAGCTGGCTAGCTAGTTAAGTCAGTTACTTAAGGCATCTGTCTAGCCAGCTGCCTAGCAGGGTTACTAGCTAGTTAAGGCAGTTATCTAGCCAGCTGGTTAGCTAGTTAAGTAACCTAGTCAAGTCAGCATGCAGGACAGCAGGTTATCTAGGTAAGTAGGTAGCTAATTCAGCTACCAAGCCAGTGGATTATGTAGGTCAGTAACTAGTTAAGTCAGCTGGCTAGCAATCAATCTAGTTATGTCAGCTAGTTAAGACAGCTGTCTATTCAGCTGCCTAGCCAGGTAGCTAGATAGTTACGTCTGCTGGCTAGCCAGCTGTCTACTTTGTTAAGTCAGGTAGTTAAATTTGCTGGCTAGGCTACCAGCTACATAT
>NW_007250629.1:0-71285 GCF_000164805.1 Carlito syrichta
ACGTAATTGTACACCTAATCCTTAACTGTACCCCACAAAACTATAATAAAAATACTGATTAATTAATTAAAAATAAATAAATAAATAAATAAAATTTTTGTCATTCTTATAAATTGATATTTTTAAATTTTATTTTTCTAATTGGCTGCTGCTGGTGTATAAATACTTCTAACTTTTGTTTTGTACCCTATGACCTTGCCAAGTTTACTTCTTCTTTCTAGTAGTTGTTTTATAGATTCTTCAGAATTTTCAATAAAAAAAATCATGTCATCTGCAAAGAGTTTTACTTCTACCATTCTATACTTTTAATTTTTTCTTGCCATTACTTTTTTTTAATAGAATAGGAAATAATAATTCATTCAGAGATAAATAAGTAAATGAATAATCTGAAAGTTTGATTAAGAATGAGCTATGTACCTTCCTTCAAAGAACCTCCCCACATAATATCTACTAATTAGAAAATGAAAGAGAAAATTTCAATGTAGAAGCCCAGCCAACTCCATCTTAATCAAGTAATCAAAAATGATAGCCTCAAGAATGGGACAAATTGAAATTATGGTCTTTTAGGAGCACATAGAAATCATTTCTTTGAAACCTCCTCAAATTCATTAATAGTTTATAAATTCACAGTTGTTGCAAAAGAAAATTTAGGAACTCATTAGAAGCAACATCTTATATATTACTAGAAAATAATTTTTTTTATTGCCTTTTGTTACAAACATACTGACCAGGATTTTTTTTTTTTTTTTTTTTTTCCCTCTCACATGGTCAGAACTGAACTCAGTTGTCTTATGGGCTATTTCAGAATATACATCTTCCTTGAGTTACAGTTGTTAGCATTATAAAGTTCAGGACTGTTTTTCCATTACAGTGCAGAATTACTAAGGCAGTCATTTTCTAACGTATTGTTTCCTAATTAATCTAGACAGACAATCACAATCAGTGGGGACCTTTTGTTAAAAGTAGATGTTTAGGTTTCACATCAGGGCCTTTTAAATCAAAATCTAGGGAAGAGTTCTGTTTTTAAGAATTTGTTTTAGGTATATGCCTCCTTTTGTATCAATTAGTGTTCTTGTTTCAAGAAATAGAAATCTAGCCGGGCTCGGTGGCTCAGCCTGTAATCCCGCACCTTTGGGAGACTGAGGTGAGTGGATTGCCTGAGCCCGCGGGTTCGAGACCTGCCTGGGCAGCGAGACCTCATCTCTACAATAAATCAAAAAATTAGCCGGGCGTGGTAGCGCACCTGTAGTTCCAGCTACTAGAAAGGCTGAGGCGAAAGGATTGCCAGAGCCCAGCAGATCGAGGCTGCAGTGGCCGCGAGCGGCCACTGCACTCCAGTCTGGGCAACAGAATGAGACTCCAACTCAAAAACAAACAAACAAACAAACAAAAGAATTAGAAATCTACCCTGGCTATTAAACAGAAAAAGAATTTATTAAAAGCACAGGTTATGAAATTTCTGTGAAAACTAGAAAACCAAGCTAAAAGGTTATATAGCGAAGAACAGTGCTCAAAATTGCCTTATGGAACTGACTCAGAAGTAATGCCTTAACCCTAATGCTGGACACTAACTGACAAATTACATTGCTGATCACACAATGGATGATATTACTGCCTCTCAAAAGTAGACATGGCTTTAAGGTGCATGTTATTAGTGGAGCTTCAGTCATGTACCCTCACCTGACCTGCAAAGTAGGGAGGGAAAGCAAGTTTCATTTTCAGCTGTTGAGAGAAAACAGCCCATGTCTCATAATAGGGGAATACACAAACAGTTCAGAAGGGGGCAGCAAAATCGAGTGGCAGATATATACTATGCACAGATACTTCTGCCTTTCTCTAAGACTTTGCATTGGAATTGGCACTGGAAGCTATTAAGAAACTGCTCCTGTATAAATTCCTAATTTGCAAATGTACTTTTCGTGCTAGTTCCCTCTCCACATGGAAAATTAAGTCATACATCTTACTCTCTCCTCCCTCATTTCTCCTTTGTTGCTTTCCTTTTTAGTGTTTTTGTTTTACTTTGCTCTGTCATTTCATTCCTTTGCTCAGAGCAAAATAAGGCTGAACGTTGCCATTTTCCTCACTTTGCTCTGAAATTTTATTAATCTCTAGTCTTTCTCAGTTCCTTTTTTTCCTTCCTTTTTCTCTTCCAACAAGCACCCATTTATGTACTTAGGAAGATGGGGGTCATCTTTCCCTTACCTCCAATGGAAAAACATTAAAATGGGTCTCATATATAGTGGAAAATGTGTGGATTTTACATTTAGACCTTAAGTTGAATCTCCACTTTGGCAGCTGACTGGTTATCTGATTAGCTGATGAAGACTAGTAATTTGAGCAAGTTACTTTACCTCTTTGAACTTGCTTTTTTAATCTATAAAATGAAGATTGTAACTCATCTTTATAAAATTGTTCAAAAGTCTAAATGAGATGCTTGACACAAAGTAGTTGCTCAGCAAATGTTCATTCCCTTCTGAGTTACATTTGGTGAACACGAGATTATCAGTATAAAAATTATAAAGTGAATGTAAGCATTGTGGTATTAATACCTGCCTTTTGTGTGGTACTTCACATTTTCTATCTTTGCATAGACTAACTCAATGTAATCAGCCAGTGGCAGTGGTTCATGATCCTTAAACAATTCCTTTCTTACTTCATAACTCACTGTCTACTTCTTTATCTTCAAATCTGCTTTTTTCATATTCATTATTTGGTTTTGTTCAGTAATATAGTGGTAGTATCACTTTCTACTTTTTTCAGCATATGATTTTTTAAAGCGTTTTGCAGCTACATGTTAGCTTTGCTAAGCTTTAGTGGGCCTAGTAACTGTTTATAAGTTAATCATGGGGAACTGTCCTGTTTCCAAATAGTGATTACTTAATTTTTTGAGATGCCTCTACTATGTAAATTAGAAATTAATTTTTTAAGTTTGACTCCCAAAATATCTGATTTAGTGACTTTGTAGTACATTCTATTTTATGCAGATCAAGCATTTTGCTATTATTGATTGTTATTTCAGTGAAATATTTCTCCATATTGCTCACATATATTGTGAAAAAAAACTGTATTTTGATTTATTCACTATCTTCTTTGTTCTAAACCTTTTTACTTGGTGGTTAATTTTATACAAACAGTGATACTAGTGCTTATTAGGAATTGTTTCTTTATGCATCTCAGTCTTATCCTTTAGTGTCCAAAAGTTCGTGAGGCATTTCTAAGGGGATAAAGGATTTCCCATCTTTATCTATTCACCATGTGAGCAGTTCCAGTGACAAATGAATTCTGGGCAGTGAATCGAGAAGGACACAGATGTCAAAGCCATGAATTTATAAATGGTCTGTTAAGAGGGTGCTTTTGTCCAATCAGCGCTTTGTTAATTTCACCTACAGGAAGGAATAATTATTCAATTATAGCTTCTATCTAACAAAAATCAAATGAAAAATGTGTCAGAATGTGAAGGTGAAGGGTTAGTCAGGATTCTGGCAGGTGGTCCAAGATTTTAGCCAACTGTGAGGAGGTGGATATAGAACCAAATTGACCTATAACACTGATTACAAATCCTTATGAATATTCATAGGTCATACTAAACTGAAAGATATAATTTTATTTCAAAATTCTAACAATGCAAAACCATGATTTTCTATATTTTTGTGAAATATAATTAACTTGAAAAATATACCTCAACACTAGAAAAAGTATAATCATGTTTTTCTTTTGCTTGTTTCTTCTAATTACCAACGGTTTCAGAACTGTTTTATTACTTTGTTATAATTTTTCCTTATGAAAAAGTTGTCTTTATTTCTTAGTGGTATTACTAATACATAATATTACTTAATGTAGAACCAGAGATAAGCAAGTTTTTTCTATAAAGGGCAAGATAGCAAATATTTTCAGTTCAGTCCCAACTATTCAACTCTGCCTCTGTAGTTCAGTGTAGCCATAGACAATATGTAAACGAACAATCATGGCAGTGTTCCAATTAAACTTTATATACAGAAACCAGCAACAGGCTAGATTTGACCATGGACCATAATTTGTCAACCCTGAGATTGATGGCATTTAAAAACTCCAGTAAGATTTTTTTTTAATATTCTAAAATAATAGAACTTTATAACTTGTGTTAAGTAACTTGAATGTCTTCACTGCACAACTCTGGAGAATATTTTGTTCCCATAAACTACAGTGTGAATGACACTTCCTGAAGCAGTTCAGTTTGGTGGCCCTGATAATATTCCTCATCCATTTCTCCTAATTTATATCAAAAGTAGCTAACCTGCTGCCTGTTTTGTAGATAAAGTTTTATTAGAACACAGCCATGCTCATTTATTTACATATTGCCTGTGGCTGCTTTGTCTCTATCAACAGCATAAAGTGGTAGTTTCAACAAAAACCATATGGCCCACAAAACCTGAAATAGTAACTTCATAAAAAATGTTTGCTGACCCTTGACCATACCCCTTTTTGTTCTTCTTTAATGATTAAATTATAGGGCATAATGTAGGAAACCTTCTATGATTATCATTAAGCCCAACAAAGGATGTATCAAGAAGTTAGCCACATATCTAAAGGAGCTTCAGAATTCTTTTTTTTTTTTTTTTTTTTTCTTTCTTCATCTTAGGGATCTGGTTCAGGAAACTAAACATACTTCCTTATAGCTGACCTTCCTGCTGAGTTAGCATTTTCAATAACAAATCAGTTTCTTTGAGGAATTTGTTATCAATCAGGAATTTAAACTGAATTAAGAGGCTTTACTTGTTAGTGGAGGAAGGGGAGCATTTATACAACACTGGACTTCTGGTCCAGTGCAGCTAGCCTACCTTCCTCACATGCCTATCAGGGAAGACTTGAGAAACTTCTTATCAGTAACAACACTAGGTATTTTTTCTGGGTTTCTCACACATTAGGTTTGGAAGCAGTAGCTAGTAGATCTTATCATGTCCTGGGCCTTAGTTGAAGGATAATTTATTGCTGCTGTCTTTGAGTAATAAAATTTCCAAGGTCATAGATAGAAACGTCAGGGAGAAGAGAGGGTAATTTCTCTACTGTTTACATCTGAAGGTTAGTTAATAATCACGGGATTGTTTTTGACTGACGTTTTATGTTGTAAAATTCTTTACTTGTTATTAGTAGAGCATTTCTTCCTGATTCACTCTTTTTTTTTTTTTAAGTTGGAGTCACTCTGTTACCCAGGCTGGAGCATAGTGACATACTTGCGGCCACCACAGCTTCTACCTGCTGGGCTCAGACGATACTTGTGCCTCAGCCTTCCAAGTAACTGGAACCACAGGCACACACCACCATACCCAGCTAATTTTTTGGTTTATTGTAGAGTTGAGGTCTTGCCAAGTTGCCCAGGGTGGTCTCGAACCCCTGGACTCAGGCAGGCAATCCTCTGGGCTCAGGCTATCCTCTCGCCTCTGCCTCTCAAAGTCCTGGCACTACAGTTATTCTTAACTCATAAAACACCCTCTGGGTTCTCTTCTTACTTCTGTAGCCGCAGCTTCTCGGTCCCCATTTTTTTCTTCTACACGTCCCTTCACTTCTAGTACTCACGAGGAGCTATCCTCCCTGGGTCTTATGAACTCCTGTTCCTTTGTTTCCATTTGTGTGTTCTGGTGTCCAAATTTGTATGTTGAACCCAGATAATCTTTTTTGAATTTTAGACCTGTGTATTCAACTGCTTATTATATATTTTTATCTGTTTGTCCCATAAGCAGTAACCTCTCATTTTCCTTGTCTTTCTTTTCCTTCCTTCCTCCTTTTCCTTTTCTTTTCTTTTCTTTTTTTTTTTTTAATTTTGAATTGGTGGTCTCACTTTTTTTTTTCTCTCTAGAGACAAGGTCTCGCCAAGTTGCCCAGGCTGATCTCGAACCCCTGGGCTCAGGCAATCCTCTTGCCTCCACTTCCCAAAGTACTGGGATTACAGGCGTGAGCCACTGTGCCTGGCTAGTGGTCTCACTCTTTTGCCCAGACTGGAGTGCTACAGTAGCCAGTCAAAGCTCATTGGAGCCTCTACCTTCTGGACTCAGGCGCTATCCCTTTGCCTTATCCTTCCAAGTAGCTGGGACTACAGGTCCGTGCCATCAGACCCAGCTAATGTTTTTAAAAATTATTAGTATTATTATTGTAGAGGCAAGGTTTTGTTATGGTGCCTAGGCTGGTTTCAAACTCCTGGGCTCAATCAAGCAATCCTCCCTCCTTGGTCTCCCAAAGTGCTGGGATTACAGGTGTGAGCCACCATGCCTGGCCTCATATTCCTTTGGAATCTACCCACATCTATTCCCTATTATAATGGTTAGTAACAAAATCTGTGCAGTTACTAAAGCTAAACATTATTGACTTTCTTCTTTACCTCCACAGCCAATGAGTCTCAAAGTCCTGTGAGTTCTACCTCACATATCTCTTGAAAACCTCTCCTCCTGTCCTTCCTGCAGCCATCCCCCACTTCAGATCACCTGGATTATTGCAACTATCTCTTAGTTTTTATCTGATTTAGTCTTGCCACCTTCTCCCATTCATTCTCCACATTATATTTAGATGGTTTTTCTAAAACCAAAATCTATCCATGTTGCTACCCTCTGTAAAATTTTTCTCTGGATTATCATTATTCTTAGAATAAAGTCCATCTTACTAATTTGCTGTACTCAGCCACATGTTCTCTGGTTCCTACTCAACTTTCTAGGCTTTATCTCACTGTTTCCTTCTAGATTGTATGTGAGCCATCCCATCGTTTAATTGTGATCGTTTATGTGCACTGGTCCTAGAATACATTTTCCCTCCCCACTCCAAACTTACTTGAGTTTCAGTTCTTTCTTCTTTCGTTTATTTTTTTATTTTTGTTTTTGAGTCAGGGTTGCACTCTGTTACCCAGGCTGGAGTGCATGTGGCACAATCATGACTCTCCACAGCGTTGACCTGGGCTCAGACAATCCTACCACCTGAGCCTCGTGAGTAACTGGAACTACAGGCATATGTCCCCACACCTGGCTAATTTTTTTATTTTTCTGTAGAGGTGTTGACCTGGTGCTTAGGCCTGGTTTTAACACCTGGGCTGAAGCAATTCTCCTACCTTGGCTTCCCAGAGTGCTGGGATTACGGTGTGAGCCACTGTGCCCTGCCAGTTCTTAAATACCTATTGGCCTGCTCCCCTGCTCCAGCCAAGTCTGAATTAGCTGTTTTTGGTGTGAGCTCCCATAGCACCTTATGTGTTTGTTCCCTTTCTTAATATTTATCACTTCATAATAATTGTACATGTATTTGTTAAAGTTGTCTAACTGTAAGTTTCTTGAGGGTAGGGACATGTATCTACAGTCTCTAAATTAGACTGGCACACACTTGGTGCTCATAAATATTTCTTTTTTATATTAAATAAGAAAGAGTAATAGAAACTAGCCTTCTATACACTATAAAAATCTGTTCTGTGATGCTACTTATCCTTTTAACTGATTTCTTTTTGCATGTTTTTAGATGAATATATGAAGTAAAGATCCACTACTCTTTTAATAGTTGGCACACTTCATTGATACATTCATTTCAGGATCATTGAATTATATGATCCTGTTTTAATATGGACTTCATCATTGGAATCCTTACTTTAAACTTATCATCAGGACAATGGGTATCTTTTTTTTTTTTTTTAAAGAGGCTACAAGATGGATAGTCGTTTTCCCTGATATATACCTTCATTATTCTCTCATTACTGGTGATCCATTGCTTGTAACTCGTACTGGTGGATTTGGTATTTATACTTAGCGTTTAAAAAATTATATTGTGCTATAAAGGGAGATAATGGTTAATTGTTGGTATATTTATTGATTACAGTCTACCCTGACATTTGTACTATCAGCCTTGTAGCCGTGAGTGATGTCAATAAACATGCTGATAGAATTGCTTTTTGGGATGATGTCTATGGCTTCAAGATGTCCTGCATGAAGAAAGCTGTTATTCCAGAAGCTGTTGTGGAAGTTTTAGATCCAAACACTCTTATTTCAGAACCTTGTGGTATTAAGGTAGGTGCTTTACCAATTTTTCTTTATAACAGTACCATTGCCATTTTTCTTAGCTCAGGGTTTGAAAATATATATTGATTTTATATGTTGGCCTTCAGAACAGTAGTCTTCTGATTTTAATAAGTCTAAAACAATTTGAAGTCATAATATTTACCAGTTGACTGTATCATCCCTTTAGAATCACTTCTCTTTATATATTAAAACTCCTTTTACTCAGTTTTATAATCCTTCAGCTCTAACTCTGAAGTGATTGAATTGTTTACATTTACTTTGGCTTAATTAAAGTAAAAAGCCCTGCTGTAGTTTCATTTCTGCTTCATCACCTTCTCCTAACCTTCTTTTAGCTTCTTATTTACAGCCAAATTATTCATTCATGTTGTATAGTTCACACAATTTAACCTCTCCAATTCAAACTGTGTATTTGCCCATGAAGCCAAAGCCATACTGTGTTCAGATTTCTCAGTTAATTCATTTCATGTTTTATTATCTTATTTTTACCATATTAATCTCTGATCTCATTGTGAATTTTTCTGTATTGAATTTACATGGGTCAGCTAATAACTCTGCAGCAAAAAAAATCATTCTGCCTTTCTTAAAAACTCCTTAATTGGTCTGTTTCAGCTATATAATCTAATAAATATGCAGTTGTGTACAGTTCAGTGTTAGGTTCAGGTTATTGTCTTTTTTTTTTTAGTCACATTGTTACTTTCATATGGCATTAATAATTGATCTCAGCCAGGTACGGTGGCTATAATCCTAGCACTTTGGGAGGCTGAAGAGAGAGGATTACCTGAGCCCAGAGGTTCAAGACCAACCTGGGCAACTTGGTGAGACCTCGTCTCTACAAATAAATCAAAGAAAATTGACTGGGCATGGTGCGCACACCTGTGATTCCAGCTACTTGGAAGATTGAAGTGGAAGGATCACTTGAGCCCAGCAGGTCGAGGTTGTGGTGGCCGTGAGCATGTCACTGCACTTCAGACTGGGCAACAATGAGATCTGACTCAAAAAAAAATTTTTGATCTCTGTACAAAATAGATATTTAGTAAATGTTTATTAATTTTCTTAAGTGGATAAAATATTAAGAATTAGCATAGAATAATAAATGTGAAGTTTTTCAATAAGAGCAAGCTGATTAAAATTACATTCAGCTTTTAAGAAAAAAATACAGTCTTCTTGCTGATTATAAGGCTGTTCATTGCTCTGGTCCACTGATAGTAAGGAATTTAAGGTTCTGTGTCTCAGGGTAGGAGTATACAGTTAGAGCCAGCTCAGCCTTGATGCTGAACACAAAGAGGAAAGTTGGTGGGGGTGCTAATTTCTCTCTCTAGTGATCTGTTTGCTTAATGCCAAAAATTGCTCTGAATAAATAATTGAAATAGAAAATGTAGGACTGACAATGAAAGTTAGTCCTAAGTTTAGTCCTAGTTTGACATTAATTTTTTACCTAAGTAAATACAGTTTGTTCTGTGTTCCCTAAACTTCCTGTAAATAAAACTTAACCACATTGTACTTTAAAAATTTTTTCTCGAGCTGTTCAAACAGAGGAGTGCCTCAGGTGTGTAGTTATATGAATTGCACTCACTGGGTTATAACCTACTCATGACAGGTCATAACAGCTTTCCAGCTCACTTCTGGTCAGACTGCTGTAGTTGAAAGGTGATTCTGTCCCTTCTTCAGAGTGAAATGAAGAAGGATTTTTAACCAGGACAGACGGAATGAGAAAATAAAGATATTTCACTATTTTTTTCCCGGGGTAGGATCTTCATAGTTTTGCATTGTTACGGTTTTTTCCTAATAACTAACAAACCCATCTTTATATGCAATTACAGACATGAATTTTTAAAAAAACTTTCTCTTTTCATTAGACTGCATTTTCAAGTTGGCATTTCCAATAAATATATTGTTATCACGCATAATTCATAGCAAGTGGCAGGTATCTCCTAGGTGATTTGCAAAATTATGTTAAGTAGAACACAGAAAAACACTTTTTTTATTTGGAAGTGTTTTAGTATGATTCAGGAAAACTTTAGCACATTAGAGCTATGATTTGATATATACTATTGCTTACAAAGAGTCTAAGTTAAAAAAATTTTATTTAAAGAAAAATTAACCAAAGGACAGTACTAGTGCCCCCTTTAAACTTAGAAATAATCCTAAAAGTTGTGTGTAAATGATTAAAGTTTATGAAACATTGGTTTACAATAATCCTTTCTGCATTAAAAAAAAGAAAGAAAGAATGTTTATCTGGGGTTTGAGGGAGGTTTTTTTTGTTTTGTTTTGTTTTGTTACTATTTTTACTAAATGTTTTCTTCCATTCTTTTTGAATGGATAGCATATAGATTGCCATACAACATCTATCTCAGATTTGGAATTTTCTACAGATTTTGCTCTGAAAATCACAAAGACATCCATGTGCACGGTAAGCTGATTCATTCTTTCAGAAATTTCACTAGCAGTGCATCTGATTGGCAAGCTAATGAATTAATTACCAGACTTGTGATAAATGAAAACGACTATTGGCTCTGACAGTCTGTCATTGCCTCTGCTAGGCCGTTGAACAGATCTGGTTAATAGGTCAGTAGACTTCAAAAAAGTTAGTTTAGTTCAGTAGAAAAAGTATTAGGAAATCCTGTTTACATAATGGTTTTCCTTTATGGAGTCTTCATTACTCCCCATCACATAGTTAAGAGCACTCAGCTTTGTCTTCAAAGACAAAAGTTCATATCCTACTTTTCCCAATAATTCCTGACACACAGTTTAACTGGAAGTAATATATGTTTATTTGGCATAACATTTTATATCCAGATATGCAAAATAATTAAGACACTGATATTGTTACTTTTTTTTTCTTTTTTTTTTTTTTTTAAGTTGGAGTCTCATTTCACTCCATCACCCAGGCTGGAGTGCAATGGCACTCTCCCAGACACCACAGCCTCAGCCTGCTGGGCTCAGGCAATCCTTCACCTCAGCCTTCCAAGTAGCCAGAACTATAGGTGCATGCTACCAAGCCCAGTTAATTTTTTTATTTATTGTAGAGATGAGGTCTCACCATGTTGCCCAGACTGGTCTGGAACCATGGACTCAGGCAGTCCTCTCACCTTGGCCTCCCAAAGTGCTGGGATTATAGGCTTGAGTCACCTCACCCAGTTGATATTGTTACCTTTAAATAATCCACCTGGTATATTGGGAAAAGTGAATGTTAGAAAAGTTGGGCAGATTTGGTTTTATATTTGGTTCTTCCACTTGTTTCTTTGTTCATGTTACTTTGTTCAAGACTATTCAACTGCATTAAGAAAAACTGAGGTAATTCTTTCTATTTTTATGCCTAGTTACACAAATTAATGAGATAATATATGTGAAAACACCTATTAATAACCAGAAATGTTTATTAAAATGTATAAATTTTTTCTCAAATAGTTTCTAAATGATAATGTTTACATTTACCAGAAGACTCAGATTGTTAATAAAATATAGGCCTTTACTTAAAGTATGAACTTATAAAGGTGATATTAACATGAGTATGTATATTTTAAATATTTTATATTTATACTTTATATATTTACTTTTTAAATGAAATAATTATATTGTTTTTTAAATTTAATCATGTTCTTGAAAGTTAAAATTTTTATTAAAAATTATATTGTCAGAAACTGTAAAACAGATTATGGTCATATTAACATTGACTCTTCAGCCTGATTCTTTTAAACATTTTGTTCAAATTGACATACAAAAAACTTTATGACTTCTTTAAAATTGTTTCAGTTCATTTTGATTAAATAATTATTTTACATTCAGTGAGTTTAGCAGTTTGCTTTGATGTTTTAAGGGATTCTTTTTGCAGTTGGTTTTATAATTTTTAAAAGTGAAATATCTAGATTTCCTATTTGTGACTTTGGAGCACCCATTATATTCATTTATTCGATTAATGAAAATAGAAATTTTGTTCTCTTTATTTCCCATGAATTTTGTGATTCTACTTTTTAATAGTTGAAATGATTTTATCAACTGAAATTAGGGGCTGAAGGCCTTTTACTCCAAACTTCCTCTGTTTTGATACTAGTAATTATTGAGAGTTGAAAGAAGACCATCTTGGTAAATGAAAATTGACAAATCTATAGGAGACTTTTTAGATAGAAATCATTTGTCATGTCACCAGTATGATCAAATATTGTTTCAAGGGCCAGACATGGTAACTCACACCTGTAATCATTGCTTGAGGCCAGGAGTTCAAGATTACAGTAAGCTATGGTCACACCACTGTGTGACCATAAAAATATTTCAAATAAATTTCCAGTTACTGTCACGTAATTCAGAACAGAGCAGATGTAAAACTCTAGTGAAGATGTCAAAAAACTATCCTGTGCATATTTTTGAACTTTATATAGATGAGTTTATTTAACTTTCATTGAAATTTTCTTTATTTTCTGGTTTATTGGTCAGGGGTTTGAGTGTCAGACAACAGAATTTAGATCAGCTTATTTAAATGGAAAGGGACTTATTAAAGAGAATAAGATAATTTCTAGATACACTGGGAGAGCTAAAGAAGCAGGCTGTATTTTTGAACTTTTAGAAATGACTCCTGAGCCACACCTTAGAACTAGCCACAAAGCTGCCTGTATTGTAAAGAGAAAGATGGTTCTGCCACTGTAGGCTCTGTTAGCCCTAATAACCCTGGCCCACTCAGTAAGTGTTAGCCAACACTGACAACCCCCTGACTACCATCCTGGGCCCTGGCCATCTGCCAACTCATGCTGGACATTACCTCCTTCCAAATCTTCACTAGGCATAGCTGCTTGGCCAAACTTAGCTCATGTGGAACCCTAACTGTCGGTAAATTTTGGAAAGTAGTTTTAGCAATAATTTAACGCTACAGAAAGAGTTTCCTAACACATATAGAGAATTATTTTCTATTTCCTGTTATTTGGGACAGAGTACAAGAAGCTTTGTGTTAAAAGACCTTCAATGGTCCTTTATTCTGTATATGTAAAAGAATAAAATGAAAAGAAATAAAACAAGTAAAGTCTATTTAATCTAAAGATTTAATCAAAGTTTTGGTACTGAAGAATAATATAAGTACAAATAGGTACTTGCTGTATCTGTCCTTGTATAATCAAATAATTTCCTAAGAAAAATGAATTATACACTGGTATATTATCTTACATTTTTATTCTCAGCTTGCATGGATGGTTATTATGTTAAAGTTTGTCTCGAAATGAGGTGGGGCTGGTGTTTTGGAGGAAGGTGGCAAGAGGTTGGGGTGGACTAACATGTGTCTGGTTAGTGCTGAGTAACAGATTTCTTGAATTCACCTCAAGAGGAATGTATTGTGGCAAGTCATATTTATTGAAAGTACTGAAGATAAAGATATTAGTATTTAGCATTTACTATCAATTAAATCTGATATCTGACATTGTTCTGTCAAATAATTAGTTGATATAAATTGTCTTCCTGTGATGATATATTTTGTTTATTTTTGGCCAATAGTATAGCAGTTGTCAGGAAGGAAAGGGAAAGAGGATGTGTGTAATCAAAATGCACTCTTCCTTAGAGACTGACAGATTTCTGTGATGAGTCACATTTAGAAGATGATCACATCACTCATCCTCTTTGCAGCAGATAGAAAGTAGATCTTTGAAGTTTTCTTCATCCTCTCAGAGTAAGCTTGTAGTTGTTTGATGAGGAGTCTATTTTTCTTGCAAACCTCCTTTCCTTCCCAGCATACTTACTTGAACATGAACCTGACATGACTAAGATTTTATGGACTACTGCTTTTATTCAGTTTTCATTGTTTTTGAGTCCCAGCTATCTACCTGTATACACTCCAGCTCTTTTTGCTCTTTGGGGTGGTGCCAACTCCTTGCTCCTTACCCTCTCCCCTCATGACTCTAGAGCTGTTTATTATGCAGGCATAGTTTCTAAGGTTAATTTCAAATGGATAGATTAGTCTCCCTGCTAACGTGGAAATAATCCATAACAAAGGTATTAAAAAGGATGAGTGCCTAATTGAAACTTTGTTTCCCCTTTTTAATGTCACAGGAATTAGTGAAGATACTGGAAAAAAAAATTATTTAGAGCCTGGTAAGGAAATGGATAAAGTAACTTTGGGGAGTAATGGTAAGAGATTTGGCTTTTTTAGATAGGCAGGGGAAAGTATCTGGGTTTGTACTGCTAAGTATAAACCTTCAGATTCATTTACTGCTTCTTTTCTTTTTGAGTTGAAACTTGAATATATAGCTACAAATTAAGATGGAGGATTTCTCCATTCAGTTAAGCCCATTTTAAATATATGCATAACCATTTATTTCTTAATGAGATTCTACATTTGTGGCCTAATTAAGAAATTAAGGGAAATTGGATTTTTCAAAGTAACAAGCTGCTAAGAATGCCCCTTTTGCATTTAACATCAGTGGCATGTGTGCCATGCTGATAGTGCTTTTGGATCGTTCCTTAAGGTTGTTAGAACCTTTCATGGAAAACATCTTTCCTTCTGCAGTGTCCCCTCACCATACACATGCATACGCCCTCATATACCACAGAAGAAATTTGATAGCATTTTTAATTTAATATTTTGCATTAACAAACTTTATTTTATGTTAGAATTTAACTTGATATCATATTTATGTACAAATGTCTTGAGTCTTGGTTACCTGTGATGGCTGAAGGATAACTTTTCAGTCACTACCAGTAACACATATAGAGCAATTTTCTGAGCCTCTTTTGTACTTTATTGTAGGATACTATTGACAGTTTTAATAAAATTGTCTTTGCTTTTATGATGGAGTATGAAGGTTTAGTTAGTACCTGACATTTAATCTGTCATGTCAGCCTGCTTAACCTTGCCATAAATGAACAATAAAATATTCTTTTTATGGAAAGTTTATAGTTCAAAAGCAAAAGGGTTAAAGCTATAAAATTTAGAAGTATCATGTTTTGTCTTGTGAGTTCTAGTTTATTTTTAATGTCATTTGTATAACTGTAGTGTTCTTTGCTCTGTGTACCAGTGGCATCTATATTGGAACTGTCTCTAAGCTCCTGATAGGTATAGAAAAGCATCCCCTTTGGTCATCCTAGGTATACATTAAGTGACTTTTAATAGTACTGTTTATATAACTAATTAGTTGTTTACCTTAGAAATGAAAATATGTAAGATGGTCTTATATTATATGCTCATACGTAAATAATACACACTGAATATCTCTTACTCAAAATACTTAGGGCGGTAAGTGTTTCAGATTTTGAATTTTTTCAGATTTTGAATCATTTAAATTACTGGTTGAGCATCCCTATTCCAAAAATATGAAATCCCAAATACGCCAATTTGTATTTCCTTTGAGCATCGTGTTAGTACTCAGAAAGTTTTAGATTTTTAAACATTTTGGATTTTAGATTTTCAAATTACAGATACTCAGTTTATATCTTTGATATATAAAGATTTTCATTTGATATATTAACTTTTAAAGTAATCATTTTTATATCTTAATTTTGGCATATTTTTAAAAAAATTATCTGTTAGCATGTATTGGAATAATGATTGGTACAGCTATTTTCATTTTGCGCAGACTTTCCTTAGTATGTTTTTTAAATGTTATTTAACAGAGTTGTTTTTCCTAGGCATTTTCCTTTTACTACAGTTGTTAAAGTTGAACTTATGAATTAAATAACAACAGACTTTTTTTTATATAGTCATGCATTGCTTCACAAGGGGAATATGTTGGAAGAAATATGTCCTTCGGCAATTTTGTCGTTGTGTAAACATCATAGAGGGTGCTTATATAAGCTTAGATAGTGCAGCCTGCTACACACGTAGACTTTATGGTGGAGCCTAATGTTCCTAGGCTACAGACCTGCACAGCATGTAACTTCAGTGAATGCTGCAGGCAGTTGTAACACAGTGGTAAGTATATGTGTATCTAAACATAGAAAAGGGACCGTAATTTTGTCCTCCTTTATGGCTGTGTAATATTCTATCGTGTATGTGTACCACATATTATTATGAACTTCACAGCAACTTGGATGGACTTAGAGTCTGTAATACTTAGTGACCTATCAGAGAAACAAAGAACTGAGTATCACATGTTCTCACTCATAAGTGGACCTTGAACAATTTTCGTAATACTATAAGAAAAGGATTGACAGTAGTGGGAATCTGCTGGGAGAGGGTGAGGGCTCACCTTATCAACAAGGGTACCTGAATAATGAACACTTGTATACCTAACCCTGAATTGTACCCCACATCTTTAAAATTAAAAAACAAAACAAAACAATAACAAAAAAGAAACGGTACCATAAAAATTCAGTGATATAATCTTATGGAACCACTGTTGATGTGTCATTGACCAAAACATTGTCATGTGGTACAGGACTCTATTTTTACTTAAAACCTCTTTAAAAAGTTCTTTATTTTGGATTTTATCAAACATTATAAATTTGAGTAGCGTTATATTAGAAGTCTTACTAATAGTCTTTTAAATCATAATTTTAAAAACTTTGTATTAATAAAAATGGATATTAACAGATATTTTTGTTTATTAAACAAATATTGCTGAAACAAATATTGCTGACTGCGTGCCAAATACTTGTCTATAAAGCGAGCACATAAAAACAAATAAAACATATTCTCTGCCCTGAAAAGTCATTTAAATGAGAGGAAGCAGGACCTGAGAACACTTCAGTGTGAATATAAAGATTTAAGTACAGACATACACACAGAGTCAGCTAGGACTGGGAGCACAAAGAAAGGTATTTTCTGGAGGAAAAATTATAGTTAATAAGTATATTCTATAGCCAAGATTCCTCGAGGAAGAAAAAACTTTACCCCTCTCCAAAAAATAATATTTCCAAAGATGAAAAGATTGAAGGAAAAGACTGAAGTATGGTAGTGATTTAATAAACTCAATTTTGGATAATTTCTGCTTACCTACTTTTTAATTCATTGATCACTTCTGCATTCTTTCTGTTGTTCACTATTAGTCAATAAATACTTTTTTTTTATGAGTTGGAGTCTCACTCCGTCACCCAGACTGGAGTGCAGTGGCCTCTCCCGGCCACCGCTTGGCTCCGGCGATCCTTCCACTTCAGCCTTCCAAGGAGCTGGAACTACAGGCGCGTGCTACCACACCTGGCTAATTTTTTTATTTATTGTGGAGATGAGGTCTCGCCAAGTTGCCCAGGCAGGTCTCGAACCCATGGGCTCAGGCAATTCACTCATCTCAGCCTCCAAAGTGCGGGATTACAGGCTGAGCCACTGAACCCGGCTAAGTAGAGGTTATATTTTTTATTTCTAGAATTTCTGTTTTCATTTTTAGAGTTATTTTAATCTCTTTAACCAGTTTGATATATTTTTATCTAAATACCTTGATATATTTATAACCATTCTTTTAAGACCTATTTGCTAATTTCCCAAGCCATCTGTGATTCTGTATCTATTCCTTTCTTCTTTTGATTAAGGTTCACATTTTCCAGTTCTCATACTTTATGATTTTATATTTTATGCTTGAGGTTGTGTAGAAGAATAATGCAGGCTAAAGTAGGTAACATTTTCCCTAAGAAGAGTATCCCATAGATTTCTAGGGAGAGTGAATGATTTGATCCCTTTTATCTAATCTGAAGCTGAGCTGGGTACCACTTCAGTTAATTTCCAATGTCCTAAGCATAGGATTAGTCTTTCTCTCTTGCCAAGTTGTAAGACCATCAAAATAAAATTGAGTTTATTGGCATTACAGTAAGGAAGACCACTACCCTAACAGTCTTAATAGCATCTCAGAGGATGGAAAACAGACTCAGGATATTTGGGACATTTTCAACATGGAGCAAGGTTGGAGGGGAGAGGAAGGGTCCTAACTGGAATTTGACATAGTTTCATGGCCTAGTAGTTGAAAATTGGCTGACACATTGAGGGGTGGGTTTCAAAGTGAATCTTAAAGAGTAAACACTGTAGTTGAGTCATCTGTTCTGAGTGTTCGTTGATAAGTATTATTGTTCAAGTAATAAATAGATTTTCTTTCTTTCTCTCTCTCTCTCTCTCTCTCTCTCTCTCTCTCTCTCTCTCTCTCTCTCTTTCTCTTTCTTTCTTTCTCTCTCTCCCTCTCTCTCTCTCTCTCTTTCTTTCTTTCTTTCTCTTTCTTTCTTTCTGTCTTGTTTTGTTTTGTTTTTTGAGTTGGAGTGGAGTCTCACTCCTTTGCCCAGGCTAGAGTGCAGTGTCACACACGCTAATGGCCACCCCAGCGTCGACCTGCTGGGCTCCGGCGATCGTTCCGCCTCAGCCTTCCGAGTAGCTGGAACTACAGACACTTGCTACCACACCCGGCTATCTTTTTTTTTTTTAATTGTAGAGACAGGTCTCACCAAGTTGCCTAAACTGGTCTCTAACCCACAGGCTCAGGCAGTCCACTCATCTCGGCCTCCCAAAGTGCTGGGATTACAGGCTGAGCCACCGAGAGCCCGACCAGATTTTCTTGAGTTATGAAACATCCTCTTATTTCTAAGCAAGAGTTTCTGAAATAACCGGGAATTGAATAGTAAAGTCATATTAGTAGTAGCAGTGAACTGTGTGGCTACAGATGATTTTAGCTTGGGAGAAACTTCCCTCTCTTCCTGGTTTTCAGCACAATACCAGCTTCACCCCTGAGAAGTAACATGCGGGAAAATTGGTTTGCAGAAAGGACCAGCTTTGCCCTCCTGGCGTCTCCAAATTCCAGTGCCCCATCGCATGCACTAGGCCTGGCTGTTAAAAGTTGGCTGGTTTCTCCTTATCCCAGGAAAGTTCTTGTGCCTATAACATTTTTGCTAACTTGCCCACCGAGTGTCCCCAGCATTGGGCAAATGCTCTGAGATGCTATTAAGATTGTCAAGGTAGTGGTCTTCCTTACTGTAATGCCAATAGACTCAATTTTATTTTGATGGTCTTAGAACTTGGCAAGAGGGAAGGACCTTCAATCCTTCGACTAAGAAGGACTCCTCCCCCTCTGGAAACAGGTTAGTCTTCTTTGCATCCAAGGATCTCCTGTAGTTTTAATGAAAAAATGATTGTTTCATTTACCTAATGTTTTATTTTTGTTATGTCAAAGTGAGGTCTTTGTTTTATTTTGTCTTTTGTTTTCTTCAGCCCTCTACATCCTAACTAGGAGAGGTCCCTGAATCTGGAAGATAAATCCAAACCTACATACCAGAGGTGCCAAAAATAAATGAATACACATTTTAAGAGATGTTATCTATGTATTCCTTTTAGTTCTCCATAATCAGAAGTATCTGGGTGCTGATGGTAACCACTGTGAGCACCTCTTGTAATTGCAGAAGTCAAACGTGATTTATATTCATCTACAATTTTAATACAGTTTCCCTTTCTTAAATTGGGTATACATTTCTTTGGCACCCTCTGTTTTTAGGATTTTTTAAAATTAGAGAAAGTGAATCATAGAAATAAAAATAAATCGGTTACCTCTTAATTCTTAATTTAATTCTTTTTTCTTTAATAGTATACTTTGGTAAATGATAGATATTTTAAAGGCACCAATATTTAGCTTTAGATAGAGTCAAAACAAGTCTTTCAGTTACTCACAGTTTTCTAGGGCTAATGCAGTTGCTATTAAAAGAAACTTCAAAACGTTTACAATTCAAACTTCAATAATCTCTTAGTCATATTCTTTGTTTTCATTTACTTTTTAATTAAGCTTTAAATTTTTCTAATGACTTAAGAAAAAAACTTTTAAGATGAGCCCATTTCTTTTTAATTGTGGTCTTTAAATCTTTTAAGGCTTCTGGAAAATCTGTGACAGTAGAAACCTACTAACTCTAAGCTCATTTCTAGGTATTAAACCAGCTCTTAGTACTTTTTGGTGTAAATTGACCTAATTTTGACCTTGCAAAGCTAATCAGCTAAAGAAACTAATTATTAAAACGCATCTGTGCTGCTTAGAAATAGTAAGATTTGTCTTGAACTTGCATCATAGATTTTAGTGGGACATCTGGTATATATTTTAATAGGCCTCATTAAGTAAATTTTATGTCTTGAGGGAGAACATTTCTAATTATGTGATTCCACCTCTGCAGTCAGTTTTAGGTTTCTCCTTGTGCAAATGACCATATGATCTAGAGCATGGTCCTGAACTTTCTATTCTTCTCTGAAACACGAACCTTTGTAGTTGGCTTTGATGGTGGTGAGAACACTTAAATTTCTCTGTTTTTTCTCAGGAAATGCTCTTCCAATAGTATTTGTGCTAAGAACTGGGAGGCATTGGGAATACAGCAGCAAACCCAAACAGTTAGTTCCCCTATTCACGAGGCATTAATGGAAGAGACAGATAATAAAATTTATCCTACTTCAAGGCCACCCTTGAGTGAAAAAAAACAAAACAATTCATCATATGAATATTATATAATACCAAAGAATTACTGAAAATTAGCTTATGTGTGATAAGAGCATTGTAGTTATCTAAGAAAATGTCCATATTTTTTTAGAGATGCACACTGAAGTACGGAGGGAAGAAATGACATAATGTGGGGCATTTGCTTTGAAAGGGTTCAGCAGGAAAAGGGAGCAAAGGGAGAATAGAGGAAGCAAGTGTGCCAAATATTACATTATATTCAGTATGGCTGTTGAATACAAGTGATAGGGACTCAGGTTCTACAATTGTGTATGTGGTTGAAATTTTTCTTATCGGGCCTTTTTAAAAGAATCTCAGTAATGACAGTATTCTGAGACATTCACAAGAATGATGAGGCAAGAGTACTGCAGTGAGATAAAGCTACTTCTGTACAACTTAGTGACCAGCTGTTAGCTACCAAACCTGTGTCTTAAAAAAAAATTTTATATATATGAGCTTGACTCTACACTACAACATGGATGAACTTCATGAACAGAAAGTCAGATACAGAAAAGTTCCAATACTTAAATTTAAATTTCAAAAACAGGCTAAGTTTATATTGTCTATCAGAATAATGGTTACCATATATTGGGGGACTTTATGATAGAGTTTTCTGGAGTTCTGGGAGTGGTTCATTTCTTAATGTGGGTAATGGTTATACACTTTGAAAAAGCTCACTGAGCTCTATCCCAGTGATTTGCTCACTTTTGTGTGTGTGTGTGTGTGTGTGTGTGTGTGTGTGTGTGTGTGTATAATATTTGTACAGTTTAAAAAAGTGATTCTCACATTAGCTAAAAGAAATATATATTTTTTTCGTGTTCATAATACTTCAGTTAAAAAGTTCACCAAGAACAAAAATACCTACCTAGTAGTCACTAGTTTGATGGGTGGGTATTAGGAGTTGAAAGAAACCTTGCATGACTGGAGCATGTAGACCATGGTGCTTAAACAGGTGGAGAGCACCTTGTACTATTTGGTCTCTTCCTTAGAACAATGGCAAATAATTGTGATTTTTTAAAAGCAGAATGTGGTGATTAGAAGGGCTCTTTGGAAAGATCATGGCTGGAATGTGGAGAACAAATAAATAGGAGACCAGAATGGAGGTGGGAGGGCAATGGGTAGGCTGTTCTAGTAGTTTAGGCAAGAATTGGCTGTGACATACATGAAGACAGTTTTAGTGGAGATGGAGAAAAGTGGACATACTCAAGAGTTACCAAGAGGTAAAATTGACAGGACCTGAGGATGGATTAGATAGTGGGAAATGAGGGCAAGAAATAACATTGATGATTCCAAGGTTTCTTACTCATACAATTTGAAGAATTATGGTACTATCCTTTTAAGACAAGAAGATTGGAAGAATCATATGAAGATTAGAAACTCAGTTATTAATACACTGAATTTTAACTGCCTTTGAGATATGCAAGTAGTGATATGTAGTAGGGAATTGAAATACGGTTCTATGACCTGTCAAATCAGATGTCACATATTGGGTTCAAATATATGAAAGTAGAAGAAAATTATTTTGTGGGAAGATAGTTTGCTTTTTTTTTAACTTGTAAATTTTCTGTATATTTCCACAAATATGGAGGGATATTTTTAAAATATCCTCCAAAATATGCTGACACTATTTTTCTTTTTTTAGTCAAGGTCTCACTTTGTCACCCAGGATGGAGTGCAGTGGCACTGTCACAGCTCACTGCGGCCTCGACCTGCTGGGCGCAGGCTCTCCTTCTGCCTCAGCCTTCTGAGTGTCTGTACCACCAGTACTCGGCTAATTTTTTTATTTTTTGTAGAAATGAGGTCTCACTATGTTGTCTAAGCTGGTTTCAAACTCCTGGGCTCAAGCAATCCTCATTTCTCAGCCTCCCAAAGTGTCAGGATTACAGGTGTGAGCCACCAGGCCCAGCTTGATGACACTGTTTAACAGAGTGTTTTAGGCAGTTATAAAATTATATAAATTGCTCTTGAACTAGGATGTATTTTTTACCCTATGCTATTTCTTGAGGATACCAGATTCCGAAAGCTTGGTTTGTTTTTTGTTTCTTTTTTTTTTTTAAGGCAAATCCAATGGAGTAGCATCATATGCAAATATAATTTATGTGAATTAACTATAAGCATTAAGGTAAAAAAAAAAAAAGAAAGAGTCTAAGAGAGAAATAATGGTCTGAATAGTGCAGATGATTCTGCCCTCCATTTTCTTTTTGAACATGTACCCCAAAATGAGCATGAGGTGGGAAACACCATCTGCCATTTCTTTAGTAACTATTAGCTTCCAAGTATTTATCTAGTATGAGCATCTTGCTAGACTGCATGTGATTCTTGCTTTTAAAAGTATGTGTTTTTAATAAGTCATCCACTTCATCTGGAGTCCAACCAAAGAAACAATAAATTGTGCCGTTGCTTGAAAAACGAGTTGTATTGAACTTACTGAGGGATGTCAATTTCCAATACAACACTTATTAAGGGGTTTTCCAAGGTAAGTTTGTCTAAGATTTTCCCATATGTAACTTATCCTCTGCAGAATATATGAGCACTGTGAAAGATTGCTTTGTTTTACTACTTTATATTCCAAGGGGATTCTATCTAGTTCTGATGTTTTTTTAATATTTGGTTGAAGTTCAGGCACACCCCATTATTGCTTTCAAAAATTCACTTTCATTTGATCCCCCTTTATCCCATTTTTCCAACCCCAGAAAGTCTAGAGCTTTCTAAACTGGACCCCAGAGGATTTAGCCTTTTTAAAAATCTATATGTCTTTAACACATTCTTTGTGTTTAGTTGCTTTTCTGTCTACTTTTATATTTGCCTTTGGGAAATATTACCGTGGAAAAAACTTAATAGAACTGACAAGACATTCATGTACTTGATCTATTTTGAAATTCATGCTGTAAATAATGCCTCTGAATCTACATTATTCTAAAGTTTCTAATTGAATTATATTATAAAAGGATTTGAACATCAAATTGCTCTAAAATCCAATTTGAGTGGAATCTTGAAATTCTTAAGCTACATTATGATCATTTAATTCCAGATAGGTATAGGTTCATGCCTGAAATCAGCAATGTTGAGGGTCAGAATAAGTTCTGAGAAAAATAATCACACTCAAGCCAGACTAAAATAACTACCCAAGCACTGCAATGACCACAAAATGGTGTATTTATCAAATAATCAATAATAGTGGAATTTTGATTAGAGATGTCAGGGGAGTTCTCCCTAGACTTATCACAGAGACTGCCAATTAGCATTATTAGATTGCGGTAATAAATGAGTTTGACCAGATATTTTCCTCTTTGAGTCAGGCAGTTATCCCTGGAGTAATGACCTATAAGGAAACAATCTTCCCAAGTTCAGATTTCTTTTGACTTGGGGACTTAGCCCTGGCAGTCACCATCAAGAATATTGGCATATATGTCTTCTAAAAATCTTAAAGCACCTAATGTTTCCAGATATCTGATGTATATGTATGTATTAATAGGAAGGGATTGGTCCTCATGGAACATTGAGGCAAGTATTGGAAAAATAATTTTGTGTTACATATACCAGATGGCTCAGAATGTACTCTATATTTACCAAAATGAGTCTAACTTTCTCTTTTCTAGAAGACTAAATGAGAAGAGAACCAACCTTGAAATGGAAAGGAGTTTTGTTTTTTTTCCTAATTAGTTCTCTTTAAGACAGATGAAAATAAAATCAGAGGAAAGTTTACATAATATAGTACATAGTTACAAGCTTCACCTTTAAACTTAATGGACCTGAGTTTACAAATATAACTTTAGATGAGTTATTTAACTTCTCTGAACTTCAGTTTTTGTGTGTGTTTTTTTTAAATCTCAGAAGTGAGGATAGCACAGATACCTACCTTGTAGGTGTTATTTTGAGTGCTAAATGAGATAATTTTTGCAAAATTTACCACTATACCTAGCACATAGTAAATGTTCAGTAAAGGATCCAAATAATATTTCCATTCACTTTTCTGTCTTGCTGCATTCTTATAGAAAGGGTTGTTTCTGTTTTAACTTATTGATTTGCTTATGAGAATTTCGGACTGTGGTTTCACAGAAGGGATTTGCTTATTTCACCAGGATTGAGCAAATCTAACTGATTTGGCTTAAGTAACACATTAATGACCAGTTTCTTTACAGGCAAGGGTATGCAAAGACCTGTCTGTACACCTGAATATCTAATAGAGAAATTAGATCTTCTTTCGAAATACTGCATATTACCTGCTCCTCAAAGTAAAACCACATTCCTTCTGCCTACAGTTTTGCAAAGGGTCATGTTTTTAATTTTATATCACTAAGACAGTGATGTAACTATTAAAGAATGTCTTTTCCTTTAGCAAAGGATATATCCTGGGTATCCCCAAAGGCTGCATAGTAGTGTTCAGTCTGATTTCTTTTTTCTCTTCTTTTTATTTAACATCCAACCCCATGGATATGGGATTGGCCACACTGAATCCTGGGGCCCCAGAGATGGAAGTCATTGTCTCAGCCAGCAGTGTCCAGAGATGCAACCCCAAAAAACCAAACAAAAACACTTGAAATTATAAAGCCAGAATTTATGATAACTAGTATAATTACCTTCTTTGAAAAATAGCACTTTCTAAATGAAAAACATAAACTACCAAATTTTTATTCCCCTTCCCCCCCCGATATTGGATACATTATAGAAGGGCTTGGGTAGAAAGGTGGTAGCCATCTTTTTACCTCACTTTTCAAAATAGGAAAAAACTATTTGTTTCTAGAAAGTAGAGTATATCACATCTTCTCTCTCTCTCTCTCCTTTTAACTGTTAAATAGTTTCTTTCAGTTTTCCATCTCTTAATTTCCACTCTTTTATTTCATTTTATTTTTTGTAGAGACAGGGTCTTGCTATGTTGCCCAGGCTGGTCTCAAACTCCTGGCCTTGAGTAAATTTCCTCCTTCAGCCTCCCGAAGTGCTGGGATTATTGGCATAAGCCATCATGCCCAGCCAATTTCTGTTTTTAAAGGGTTGTAAAGACAAGTAGCATTTGGCGAGGGCTTGATCACCTAACTACAGAAATTAGTTGTAATAGTTTTCAGTTTTAAACTTCTTCAACAGTCACAAAACTAATTTATTTTTTGTTCTGCCTTGATTTTTAAATTAAGTATATCTGCTGTTTTGCTCAGTTGAATGTGTATATTCTTAAAGTTAAAATCATAATGTTTACTATAGTATTTTCTGCCATTTAAGGAACTAGGAATGGAACATAGAGACTTTGCATGGATAGTTTTTAGGGAAGATTGAAAAGCAGCTTGAAAAATGGAATATAAGGAAACGGTAATCATTGATATCAAGCAGTGAGAAACTGATGATGTGTGAGGGAGCAGGAGGAGAACAAAATCTAGAGAAGCAGTGGGCTGCAGACTTTTTTAATGGCAAATACATGCAAAAAATACTTTTCAACACCTCTTCTCATTCAAACAACATGTACTGAATACTAATAGTATGTATTAGCTTCTGTGCTGGGCACTATGAATACAACAGAGAATCAAAATGTAGTTTCTAGACCCAAAGATATTTGTTTAGAAGGAAAGGCAAACATATAACCAGATAATATAAGCTGGTGTTCTATGATAGATTTTAGTAGCAGAGGCATATAAAAGATACCCTTGGCCTGGCACACTTTTTTCCCCTAATAATGCTGCTCATCTTTAAAGATTTACCTTAGTCATGGCTTCTTCCAGAAAGCCTTCCTAATAACATATGAACTATATTAGTGGGAGGTGATTATTTGTTGTGTGCACAGGTATTAGGGCATATTTCTCTGAAGTAGTTGACATCCTGATAACAGTTTTGAATAAAATCTAGAAAGTTATAAGTAAACCATCCTTGTTTCCTTTTCCCAAAGGTTGGGATGGGTTGAGCACATTATATCACTTTATCATCTTTATACTAGTTACTAGTTTACTCAATTAACAAATTTTTATTTATTTCCCATAGTCCCTGATTACCCCAGACTTTTTTGTGCCTTTGTAACTGCACAGTCATTTTCACTGTTCAGACTGCATGCACTGTGCTCAGGCAGTGAGGATACAGAGGTGGACACTGAAGCATTAAGACTGCCCTCAAGGGCCATTGCTGTTTGCCATTAAACAAAAAGCAGTATGAGTATGGCGAGTGTTACTACAGGGAATACAGGGATGTCTAATGGATATATTATAATCTACTGTGGGATTAAGGAAGGCTGCTCCAAGGAAGTAACATACAAAGTGAGACATACAAGTGAGGTATACAAAAACTGGGGGAGAGTGTTACAGGTGGGAGGGCCTTAGGTAGGAATAAACAATGCAGTGAATAATCTTCCTTCTGCAGTGGTGGAGTGTGTGAAAGTGTCCTTTTGCTAAGAACCACTACAAAAGCTAAAAAAAATTAAAATGCTGTCAAATGTTTGAAGTTATCAGAGAGGTAAGGTAGTGAAGCACTACCAAGTCAAGACTCAGAAAAGAAGGTAATGAGATTGACATTTGTCGCTGCTTTTGCCCTATTGGCATTTACCAATTTAGAGGAAGCAGCCAAAAGACTTGTGTATCCCTTTTAATATAACCTCACATGAGTGAGAATACAAAAATGGAACCCTTGGAATTTTTCAGCACTTTGCATTGGGACCCCCTACAGTCAAAAATAGGATAAAACAGAAGTAATTGAACCCTTGCATAAACTGCAGCCCAGCTTCAAGTCATCTGGGTAGCCCAGGTAATCACAAACCCCAATATTGGATTAAGATGATCTTGGTTTGCTTGTGCCCCCTAGGTTCATTGCAGGCACAAATAAAAATTATTTCTAGAAGATTACTATGATAGGTCTCGAATTATTTCTAAAGGTTGTTTTTCAAATATTAATGGTCAGAACATAATCAAGGGCAATCAATCACACAAAGACACCAAACAACACAAATCGAGAGCCAGTTGAAACAGTAGGCAATAAAAATAGAACTCCAGGTGCTCCAGGAATTTGTTATAGGAGACAGTGATTTCAAAAATGACTATGCTTATTAAGTTCAAGCAGAAAAGACATTGCAAATTTTAACAACAGGAAACATTTTTTAAAATGTAGCAGATTTGAAAAAGAACCAGACAGACTGAACTAAATAGGAGTCTTCATACATTAGTGGAGAGAAGATTGGTGAATTGGATTTCAGTTTGGAAGAAAATATTGTGAAATGAGCACCGAGAGATGCAAAGAGGAGGCAGAGGGAAGAACAAGAGCTATAGTGGACACAACAGAAGGTCTAGTGTGTGTTTAAATGAGAATCCCAAAGGAAAGGAGGATGAGAATGTTGCAAACAATACTTAAGGAGATGATGGCCGAGAATTTTCCCAAAACAGATGAAAAGCAGTAAGCAACGATTTAAGACACACAATATAACCTGAATAGTATAATTTTAAAATTTCATTCAATTCTTGGTATGTATCCAAGAGAAATAAAAACATACGTCCACAGAAATTTCATAGCAACATTATTTATAATAGCTAAAAAGTGGAAACAGTACAAATGTCCATCACCTGAAGAATGGGTAAATAAAATTTGAATATCCATACAATTGAATATCTTTCAGTCATAAAAAAAAAAAATGAAACCTTGCACATGGATAAACCTTAAAAACATTATGCTAAGTGAAAGCAGCCAGTCACAAAAGACCATATATTGCATGGTTTTATTTATATGAAATATCCAAAACAGTTAAATAAATAGACATCAACTGAATAAGAGGATAATAGATACAGGACTTCTTTTGGGGGAGATGAAAATGTTCTAAAATTAGATTTTAGTGATGGTTGCACAACTCTGATTATACTGAAGCACATTGAATTGCACACTTTATTTGCATGGGTAAATTTTTATAGTATGTAAATTATATCTAAGTTTAAAAGAGGGAAAATAAATCTACTCTTAGACACAACCTAGTAAAACTACAGAAACCAAGGAGAAACCCTTAAAAGAAGTCTGCAGGACTATGGGTTGGAGCTCTGGAATTACCCTTCCAAGATAAGTAAGTAGGTTGGTAGATGATTTCTCAACAGGAACAATGGAATTGAAAAAACAGAAGAAACTTTAATGATCACCACTGTGTTGAAAGAAAATAACTACCAGCCCCGAATTCTACCCAACTAAAATATCTTTTAAGAATGAAGCTAGCCAGTCTCGATGGTTCAGCCTGTAATCCCACGCTTTGGGAGGCTGAGGTGAGTGGGTTGCCTGAGCCCGCGGGTTCGAGACCCGCCTGGGCAACTTGGTAAGACCTCATCTCTACAATAAATCAAAAAACTAGCCGGGTGTGGTAGCGCGCGCCTGTAGTTCCAGCTACTTGGAAGGCTGAGGTGGAAGGATCGCCAGAGACCATCAGGTCGAGGCTGCGGTGGCCGGGAGCGGCCACTGCACTCCAGTCTGGGCCACAGAGTGAGACTCCAACTCAAAAAAAAAAAAAAAGAATGAAGCTGAGGACTTCCTCTCCCACTCTTGGAGCTTTTCTGTCCTCTCAATAAATCCTGCTTTCCCACCAAAAAAAAAGAATGAAGCTGAAATAAACATATTTTCAGATGAACAATATAGAGACAATTTTTGCTCAGAGGACATATGCTAAAAGAAGTACTGAAGGGTTTTCAGGCAAAACAAAAAGAAATATAAAGGTTAACAAAAGTGGTAAATATGTATATACCAGTAGTTCTACTCCTAGTTATATACCCAACACCCATGAGTACACATGTTCACTGAAACTATGCAAATGTCAGCGGTAGACTAGGTAAAGTGTGTAGTCACATATATCTTATAGTTGTGAAAATGACCGATCTACAACAATGTAGGTGAGTTCACAAACACAGTATTGGGGAAAATTAGCCACACACAAAGGATTGCATGATGTGTGATTCAATTTATATTGAAGTATAATAATTGGAAAAACTAATCTTTGCTCTTAGAAATTAGAGCAGTGGTTATTGGGGACAGAGGTGCCTAATATTAGCTGGGTACACAAGGGGACCTACTAGGGTGCTAAGATATTCTGTTAATCTGAATGTAGGTTTCACAGCTGTATTCAGTTTGAAAATTCACCATAATGTACACTTGCATGTACATTTCTTCATGTACATTATACATTAAACAGCTTTTAAAGTTGAAAATATCAATACATTTTAATTAATACTCATTATATAAAGCAATTTTTTATTTATAGCTAAGAAGAAATGTGTAGCAGTGAATATATATATAGGTGAGTTATCAATTTGTGAAATGTCAAAATTAAAGTATTTGTGTCTTAGACTCTGAAGGAGATGATCTTTTTTGTCCCCTAAATCACTTTAATATGCAGTATTGGAATTACAAGGGAGCAATCTAAATAAATTTAAAAGGAGTTTCCATTATTATCTGTGAATATTCTAAATAGATCAAAAATGAAATACATTGAGATTTTCAATAAAAGTATCTTTTCAAATATTTTTAGGCCTATATTGTTTAGTCTATTTCTCCATACCAGTCAATCTGGCAATATCCCTTGAGAAGTATATGGTACTTAATGTGTATTGTTCCCTGGAGGAATCATGAAAGAAAGAAAAGATATAAATTTTCTCTTGGGATAAAATAGAAAATTAATTGAAAAAGGAAGAGTCCATCATTTAAGGTTTGGTTACTACTAGGAAAAAAATCACAATACATAATTCTCATATTTGTTGCTTATGTCTCAGTTTAAACGCCTTTATCCCTAGCAGAGTCCATGCTCTGAAGGCAGCAGCTTGCATGGCTCATGTTTGTATTTTCATCTGGTCACTGTCTAACCGATGATTTAAGCTGCGATAGTCATTTTTATGCCTTGTCTGCTTACTCTTTCTTTTCTTGCTTCAGACTCATCATCAGTTGGCTTTTGAATTCCATATTATGATTTTAAAAGAAATACTTCAACAAAAAATGAATTGTATTTTTGTTGCTGCATGGATTACAAGCACTCTGTCTCCATGCTTGGATAAACTCCATCAAAAGCACATTATCCTCCTCCTTCTGTGGCCAGCTGCCTAATTGTATCTGCTGTAACCACACGCTGTTGGAACATGATACCAATGAAGAACAGAAATGATAAATTACTCCCTGCAGGTGATAGTGATAATGATAATTTTTAATTTCCTTCTTCTGTATAAGGTCTAGCCTGATCTTAACTTCATTGGCTACCATCCTATTGCATACAGGCATGATGTGTCTGTCTTCTTTAAAGAAATACTCATCTCACTAAAATACGTGAGAAAGTAATTCACTTTTATCCCACATCTTTGTTCTTCAAATGAGCATGTATTAAATGAAGGGTAATGTATTCACCTTTATACATATGGAATAAACAAGAAAAATGTGGCTTAAAACAAATTTTTAAATGATTCCATTTACACCTGCCATTAGTTTTCTTCCTTTTTGTGAAATTCACAAAGGAGAGATGAGTAGCTCATTCTAAAGCTGTTTTAATGCTTAGCCATATTTAAATTGCACAGTAAAGCTACATGTGTTAATTTCCTGTATGCTTCAAAGTAATTGTGGAAGGTCATCACCACGTTTCAAGAGTGACCAAACTACCCAGAAATTCACTATATGCATGGGTGTGTGTTTTTTTCTAATTCTGTTTTCTTCTGTTATCATTGTTGTGGTTTATCATCATCATCATCATCATCATCATCACCACCATCACCATCACCACCCATTCTCTCTTCTCTCAGTCTAAGAGACTTTTACTGACTATAGTACAATTCAGTGAAAGTTTATTTAATTTCTGACTGTGGTATAAGTCAGTGAAATTTTACTTATTTTATTTTGACTTTGCCTTTGCAGATTAGCCCAGCTCCAACAAATACTTGATTTTAATGCTTTTTATTCCTTAGCAGTTCTCATTGCCCCTAACAAGATATATGTGTGGGACAAAGGAGAAATTTATTTTGTGGTCAGCCTTCTAACCTATCTGATCTTTTTCAAGCACATGTCAAGCTCCAGTTATTTATTGCCACTGCCTACTTGTCATTATTTTCAGTTTCCTGTGGTTGTTGTTTATTCTTACATTTGAATAACTTCCACAGAGAGAATGTATAGTCATTGAAGTTAACGTTTAAAAGACCTAAAGATTGCCTGCCAGAGTAATGGTATCAAGGTGGTGAAACTATAATTGAAAAATAGTGGTGTGTTATATTTTCCAGACAAAATAGTTTTGTTCCCTAATCAACTGACATATTTGGTTATATCATCATTCCTTTTTTTTCCCCCTGGTTCTTTATTTTTAAATAGCTTTGCAGAAATAAAAGCACTAATCATAGTTTACTTGTTTTATATGACTACATTTCAAGTTTAAAGTTTTTTTCTTTTCTTAATCTCTTTTAATTATTGAGAGTCAGGGGCCTTCGTGTATAGTCTCAGCTACTGAGAAGACTGAAGTGGGAGGATCCCTTGAGCCCAGGAGTTTGAGCTCAGCCTGGGCAACATATCAAGTCTCTGTCTCCAAAAATAAATAAACACAATTAAAAATAAAAAGAATTATTTATACAGGGGGAAAAAGGGCCCTGTCTCTTTAAGAGGCACTCTAAATCTTATTTGCGTTTGAGGGTAGATACCCATTTTAAAACCAGAAACTCCCTTCGTTTTTGTTTTTTGTTTGTTTTTTCAGATCAAAGGTCTTCTGCTTCTCAGATCAAGAGTCTCAGTTATTTGATTACTGTCTGATGAGTAGATTATCTGCATACAGTTTTTGATCCCAGGTGAATTTCTTCCTAACATCTCATGCTTCTGCTTCCTGCTTCCTGCTTCCTGCGTGCCATGGAACTGATCTAGTATTACATAGAGTAACTCTCTCGAGGAATCAAAGACACTGTGAAGCATTTCAGATAGATGCAGTTTCACATTTTTTCTTTGTCATAGATTCTTTCCAAATGCTTATAACCAAAATTAACTATATTTATTGTCTTGGAGCTTATTAACTGTTTTGTTTGTGTTTTTTTGTTTTGTTTTTTTGATATGCAAAACTACCCAGTATTTCTTTCACTGTATTCTTTAGGGAACTGGAGGAGAGTAAGTTTGTAAGTTTCTTCTTTGATTTTTAACTGAAACTCATAAATAGGTTTGGGAATTGGAAGACATTTGTAAAAATCTTTATATTCTCAAATTTGTATGTATTTTTAAATTTTGTTATAAACTCATGGATCAACCTCTCATCTTTGTTAAGTCCTGTATTCTATAATTATAACTCTATAATGGTTCTACGTACTTATTGACAGTCAGATTTATTTTAGATTCATGGGTAGTACATGTGCAGGTTTGTTACATGGGTGTAATATTGCGTGGTGATGAGGTTTGGGTTTTTATTAAGCCCGTCACCCAAATGGTGAGCATGGTATCAATGGGTAGTTTTTCAACCCTTCCTTCCCTTTTAACAGTCCCCAGTGTTTAGTTCCCACTTGTAAGTGAGAACATGTATTAGGTTTTCTGTTTCTGTGTTATTCATCTAGAGTAATCGCCTCCAGCTGCATCCATGTTGCTGCAAAAGACATGATTTCATCCTTCTTCATGGCTGCATAGTATTCCATGGTGTATATGTACCACATGTTCTTTATCTAGCCCATCATTGATGGGCACCTAAGTAGATTCTATGTTTTTGACATTGTGAATAGTGCTGTGATAAACATATGAGTGCAGGTATCTTTTTTTTTAGAAAGCAGGATTTATTGAGAAGATGAAAAAAAGTTCCTACAATGGGAGAGGACCCGAGGGGTTGCCCTGAGTGCAGGTGTCTTTTTGGTAGAATGATTTATGCCCCTTTGGATATATACCCAGTAGTGGGATTGCCAGGTCAAATGACTAATCAAATTTTAGTTCTTTGAGAAATCTCCAAACTGCTTTTCATAGGGACTCAACTAGCTTACATTCCTGCAAACAGTATATGAGCATTCCCTTTTCTCTGCAACTTCACCAACATCAATAAGTTTTTTGACTTATTATAATAGCCGTTCTGACCAGTCTGTTTCTTACCAAAGTTAAAAACTTTGATGTTTCTCTTTGTATGTTCAGGCTGAGGTCACATTTTTTTTTTTTTTATGATGCCAGAAGAGCTGCTTTTAAACCCAAATGTATCACAAAAGCTTTTAATAACTCGTTCAGATTTTTCCTTCTCTTTCTTTTTTGATGGCATAGAATATAAGGAGTATATAAAATTTGTGTAATTTAAAGAACAATTATAAAGTGAAGCACACACACTCCCCCATGAAACCCACTTACTAAAATCTTTAAAAATCTTTATAATGTTTTTCATATAGTTTGGCAGTTTCTTATTACTGTGGCTATTCCATTTAGGTTTTGCTTTTTTATATACGTTCTCTTGGTTCTGTTTTGCTGATCTCTTCATTGAAGGAGGTTGTTTTTGTAGAATTATTACTTGGGGAAACTTGTCATTTTTTTTTTTCAGATTCATATAAGTCCTACTATGTTAGATACTGCCCTTAGCCATTGTGGTTACGGGAATGAGTGATGGGGGGTGAGGGGGAGGTTCACTAAGGGAACTGAGAACAAAGTAATAGTTGAATGTCTCTCCATCTAATGTTATAGATACAAGTTCAACTTAAGTACATTTTTGTTGGGAATATAAACATAGATAAGCACAAATAATATGTATACTGTAAATCCATCACCTACTGTTAATAGCTTTGGGGAATATCTTTCCAGGTATATACATAAACATTCACAGTTGCAAAATAGTTAGCGTGTGCCCATAACATACATACCATTTGTCAAGCTGCTTTTCACCTAATAGCATATATGACTGTTTTCCCAAATCAGTATATATTTATCTAAGGCTTACTTTTCATGGCTAAATGGTATTTAAAGAAACTATTTCTCTACTCACAACACTTCTGACACCAAACTTTGGGCTCTCTATACTAACTGCCAGTTCTTGAATTCTTTGGGATACCAATTGGGTGCCCAAGATTTTAATTCAGTTCTGATACTACTCAGTTTAGCACAGATTCCACAGGTTAAGGGCTCAGTCCCACAAGACTGTTCCCTGCTTCAGTACCAATACCATGTAGCAGGCCAGGTTACCCACACTCTGTGATTTGGCTACATATCAAGGTTACCATGACCCTCTCCTCAGGTTTAAATAATTTGCTATAATAGCTCATAGAACTCAAAGAAACACTTTACTTTTACCACTTTATTGTAAAAGAAATTATAAGGGATACAAATGAACAACCAGATGAAGAGGTACACATGGGGTAAGGTCTGAAAGAGTTTCTAACACAAGAGCCTCTGTCCTTTTAGAGTGGGAATGTGCTACCCTCCTGGCACATGGATACATTCACCAACCTGAAAGCTCTCCAGACCTAGTCATTTAGGGTTTTTATGGTGGTTTTGTTACATTGGCATGATTGAGTAAATCATTGGCCATTCATGATTAACTCAGTCTCCAGGCCCTTTCTCCTCCCCAGAGGAAAATTGTATCTGGTTGTCTTACCTTTTTTTTTTTTTTTTTCCTAAATATGCTAAACTTTTTTTTTACTTGCTTATTAATCATTTGTTTTTCTTTTTAAAATTTTCTGCTTTGTCTTTTTGGCATATTAATTGTTTTTAATTTGTAGTAGCTTCATATACAAAGGACAGTGACCCTGTGTTAAATATATTGCAAATACTTATTGTTTTGTTGTCCTTTAATTGATAGTAAAATTTTAAATTTCTCTTATCATAAGTTTCTGCCTTGTGTGTCATGCTTAAAATGCATTCTCCACTAATAGATTTTATAAACACCTTTATATTAATGTATTGGTGGAATCTCGTGTTCTTCACTCCCTCCTCACCCCCCTGCATTGATCTTCGCCATGTGTATACATTGGCAACCCCATCAGATAACATTGTAATTTTTCCTTAAACAATCATAAATATTTTAAAAGATTCAGAGAGGGAAAAGATTGTATTTTATATTTACCCAACTGTTTATCATTTCTGTAGTTTTTCTATCTGTCTTGATGTTCCAGGTTACCTTCTATTATGATATCCCATCAACCTAAAGGATTTTTTTTTTAAATAACTTCTAAAGGAAGTCTGTTGGCAGTGAATTCCTTTAGTTTTCCTTCACTTGAAAATGTCTTATGTTTTGCCTTCATTCATAAAGGATGTTTTCACTGGATATAGAATTATGAAAGGTTTTTTTCCTTCTCTAATATCTTTCTCTTTTCTATCTGGACCTCCAGTTACATGTTAGATCCACAGGTCCCTGAGATTCTGTGCATTTTATTGCAATGTTTTTCCCTTGCATCTTCAAATTGGATAATTTCTGTTGCTCTGTCATCAGATAAACTAAAATAACCGATAAACTGATTTTTTCCTCTGTCATCTCCATTCTGCTATTCAGCCCAGAGATTTCTTTGTTTCCATTACTATATTTTTCAGTCCTAAACTTTTCATTTGGTTCCTTTTTTGTGGTTTCAATTTCTCTGCTGAGAATTTCTGTCCTTTGATTCATCTAATTGTGTTTTCTGTTATTTCAGGGAGCATAATCAAAATTGCTGCTTTGAAGTTTTTGTCTGATAAAAGCAGCAGCAACTGGGTCATCTCAGAGGTGACATCTGTTGATTGTCTTTTCTCTTGAGAGTTGTTAGAGTTTTCTGATTCATTATATGTTGGGAAATTTGAGATTGTATACTGACTGTTATGTATGTTACATTGTGTAGACTCTGTGTCTTCTTAAAATCTTATTAAGGATGTTGATGGTGGCTGGGCATGGTGGCTCACACCGATAATCCCAGCACTTTGGGAGGCTGAGGTGAGAGAATTGCCTAAGCCCACAGGTTTGAGACCAGCCTGAGCAGCTTGGCAAGACCTCATCTCTACAATCAGAAAATTAGCCAGGCGTGCTGGCATGTGCCTGTAGGTTCCAGCTACTTGGAAGACTGAGGCGGAAGGATTGCCTGAGCCCAGCAAGTGGAGGCTGTGGTGGCCATGATCGTGCCACTGCACTCCAGCCTAGGTAACAGAGTGAAAACTCCAATTCAAAAAAAAAAAAAAAAGAATGTTGGTGTTTGGTGTTAGCAGGCAGTCAGCCCAATTGAGATCAGACCATAAGTTCTATCTCACAGTGTCTGGGCAGACAATGAGTGGGTCAAATCTTAGTTACATTTTCTAAGCCTTTGCTGTACTGTTTTGGGCCTCTCCTGCACATATATGGTTTAGGAATTAGTCTGAGACATTTTCCAAACTTCAGGTCAGTTCTTTAATTCTTTACTTATTGGTTTTGGTTTTTTTCATGTGTGTTTTATTCAAGGATCAATCCTGAGACTTGTGCTAGTGATTCAAATTTTAGTTCAGTTCTCTAAGCCTTTGCTATGTTGATCTGGGTCTAGCCTGAGCATGCATAGCTCAGGGAATAGGCTGAGACTTGTGAGTTCCTACATAGAATTAGGAGATCCTCTTTAACTCTCTCCTCTTCATATTTTTCCCATACTCTCCATTTTTTTCAAAATTGAAAATTGTTAGTTCCATCCAAATTCAGTCAGTCAGTGACTTAATAGATTATACTGACTACATATTAATAATAAGGCTAGCTGTATTTAAGAGACTGAAAGCTAAAAAATTTAATTTGGCTAAAATTTATTTGAATGTAGTGGATAAAGGGCACAGAAATATGAGTTATACTCGGGCCCTGCTGCTCTTGAATAATTTATAGTTTAATAAGGTGAACTATAATATAGTATGGTAAATAATATAATAGAATTATGTATGAACAGTAAACCTATTCACTAAAGCAAATATTTATTATGTACTGTGAGCCAGGCACTGCTCTGGACACTAAGAATATAGTAGTGAACAAAACAGGCATACAGAAATAAATTTTAAAAATCAGTTGAATTAGTCTATGGAGGAGTAGCTTAAGTATTGGAAAATCAACGGGAAAAAGTTATGGTGTAGGAATATTCTGATTAACTACATAGTTTTTAACGATAATCTGTAACTGAATGCTTCATTGCTTTATAATTCTGTTTGGCAGAATTATTAACACTATTTCAATTCTCTCCAGGTATCTAAAATGAAATGAACCTCAAGGTTAAATACTGAATTTGGTTTGGACCCAATCCATATTTACCCTGCATGATCAATAAAACTTCACATCTTAACAAAAGCAGCAGAGTACACAAATTAACTTTACAGTGATTTTTCAATAATCAATGTCCTGTTGTTAACACTTTATAAGCTTAATTTAATACCAACTTTAAAAATAAATTAAGTCAAGCTAGTCCCATTAGTGGGAGAAAAAAAAGAATGGTATCATTTAAATTTTAAATTAAAAAATCAAAATTATATATTCCTCTGAATATGTTAATTTCTTTTGAAGACTTTTTTGTCCTATCACAGTAACCCTTAGGGATCACTTTGGAGTTTCTACTTTGGGCATTTGCTTGAACATAAGGTTGATTTGAATGCCATTATTTATTTTTATTATGTTTTCAGGAAAAAAGAATAGGTAACATTTTAAAATTCTTTCCATTGATTCATCACAGAAATATTCATAATACTTCTGTACATAGTACACCTTTAAAATTGGGTGTACTAAATCAGAAGACATGGAATGAACTGGTGGCTTCGTATAAAGTGTGTGTTTCAACTATTTTTTACTGTATAATAGCCCATCCCAGAATTCAGTGACTTGAAGCCACAATCATTTATATGTATTTGCTTATGATTCTGCAATCTGGACTGGAACTATCTGACCAGTGCTTCTGCTGGTCTCTCCTGGGTCTCTCATGCAGCTGCTGTTGTCTGGAGGCTTTACTGGAGCAGGAGGGGTCAAAGTGCTGATCTCGGCTGGCGAGTCAGGACCAGCTGGGGTTGCTGAGCACTCTCCATGAGCTCGTTCACATTTCAGTAGTCCAGCATGGTCATTGCTCTAGTAAATCACATTGTTTGTTTGATTAGCCTTGTTACCTGTATTATGTTGTTTCTGTGGGGGGAGGTCAAATTATTTTTACTTAGAACATCTTTTCCAGGAAAAATAGTTTAAGAGTTATCTAGTCTTTGAAACTGTTTCTCATTTATCATGTCTTAAAAGACAATAATTAATTATTACATTATGTAATTCATTTAATAAGTATTTATATTCCCCTTTTTTTCCAAAAAAAAAAATAGGCAATTGCTGGCTACTTTGACATATACTTTGAGAAGAATTGCCACAACAGGGTAAGTATCATGTGTTGTCTCATAAGAAGTAATTATGCAGAAGCACATATATTTTATTTTTGTGCCCCCAAGGTGTTTAATCGTAAGCATTTGCTGTTGTAAGCAATTGGGGATTGTATTTGATGTAGTAGATTAATGTACCATGATATTAAAAATATTGTCCTTCATCATACATTTTTGAATTTTACCATGCAGGTCGTGTTCTCTACGGGCCCCCAGAGTCCCAAAACACACTGGAAACAAACAATATTTCTATTGGAAAAGCCATTTTCTGTTAAAGCAGGTGAGAAGGAATAGTAGAGGGTGAAGTATCTTGTTCATTCTAAAGTCAACATCATTCATTCATTTTACAACTACTTTTTATGTGCACGCTTTATTTGAAGCAGTATAACGTGCTAAGAAAAGATGTTCTTAGAGCTTACTATCTACATAAATTTTAGATGGCATATCATTTAATTAAAGACATTTAAGAAAATTTTTCACTTCAGTCTAATTTCTGCCAATTAAAATAAATAGGGAATATTATGTAGCTCTTAAAGTACCCCAAAATAATTGAGAAAACTTTTCCTTATGCAATAATTAGTATTTAACTAATTGCAACTATTACTAAAAGAAAATATATTCATTCCCCAAGTGACTAAAGAGAAATATCACCAATAGAAGTAAAATGTAAATTAATAAAAATGTCATTTATGTTATTGTATTCAAAATATATTTGTCCTGAATTCTCTCCACTGTCTCACCTAACTATTCAGTCTTACATAATGTCCAAGAGCTGGTCAGATTCTACATTTCTTTGTTTTAACCTCATTGATTGTTCACTTATATTAGCACCTCTAGTTCTTACATACCTATACATTTAGCTCCAAATGTTAGAATTTGACTATGAATTTTTTGTTTAAACTGTTATATCACATATAAGTCTTTTTGTTCCATCTTCACTGAAATCCTCCAGAGGGCAGGAAAGCTGAATGTATTATAATAAGCTTCCATGAAAACCATCATCACTAATAAATCAGGGAAAGGCCAACTGAAACCATGAGAGGCTGTTTCTCATCCATCAAGTTGAGGAAAAAACTCATGAAGTTTAATAATGCCAAGTGCTGGCAATGATGTAATCAGATGGAATGGTCATACTATTTTTCTAGTTGTTTTAATTAGTAAAACTTTAGAGAACTGTTTGATACCACCAAGTTCAGTATAGCTGAGGCATCCCTTCAACCAAGCAGTTTTTTTTTCCTTAGGCATGTGTTCTGAACAAGCTCTCCTGCAACATGCATACAAAAATCTCCACAATGGTATAGTTTGTAGAAGTGAAGAATTAGAAACAACCTTAATATTCATCAGCAGAAGATGGGTAAATAAATATGGTAGTTGCACAGAATAAAATCTCTAGAGTAAATAAGTTAGTATGTGTATGCCTATCAAAAGCACATTGAAGCTTTGTAGTGGGAGCTCCTGGGGAGGCTGAGGCAGGAGGATCCGTTGAGCCCAGGAGTTCAAGGCAGCAGTGAGCTATGATCAAGCCACTGTACTCCAGCCTGGGCAATAGGAGTGAGACCTCATCTCTAAAAATAGGGTGAGATTGACCAAAAAGAAAGCTGCAGGATGAGTCGTACAATACTACCACTACAATGAAGTTTAAAAACACGTAAAACAACCATACACACATGTATAATAAAAATATGAAGCAACATTTTAAGAATAATCATTAGATTCAGTAGTGGTTACCTCTGGGGAAGGATAGATAAAGGATTGGGGCTGATTCAGTGTCATATAAAAGAAAAGACATGTCAAAAAAAGAACTATTTATTTTAAAAATTGAAGGAACTGTGGCAGAATATTAAGATTTGCCAAAGGTGAGGGGTAGGCTCCAGGTGGTCATTGTATTAATCTCTGTATGTTTTAAATATTTCATAAGATTCTATTATGATTTTGATTTCAGTGTCAATGCATGATTTAAATTTAGCAGATGCAAATATACACCATAAGAGTGATGCAACAACTTGTTGTCAATTTCTCCCTTTGAAGTCACACACACTATGGAAATAAAACCTTGATAGTGTCATTTTCGGTATCTCCAGAAAACTTGAGCACAGCAAAACTGAAATGAGGCAAACAGAAATGAAGTCCTTTTGAACGCTCTTTTTGTTTGTTTGCTTTTGTGTTGCTCTGGTATTTGTATTGATGTTTGGAGACCTCGAAAATGCTGCTTTTTTTTTTCATTGTAAACATTTTGTTATCTTAATACTAGAATTTTTAAAGACAGACTAGTTCATATTTTAATTGTGATGGCGATTTAATATAGCATTTGATGATTCTCAAAATTTTTTCCTACCTAATTATAGTGAAATATTGATGACAAGTGAAATTTTGAATTCTGACTATTCTTAACCCAGTAATCCTTGGAGTGATTGGTTTGTGCCTTGCTCTTAGGCTTTTTTTAGAACATTGTAAAGGAGGTGTGTGACCAGAGTGTTGTCCTCTAGCACTGCCTATATTTACTGCCATGGTGCAAGCACTTGTATTTACATAGTAAGACTAATACATCACAAAATATTAGAATCTCCTAAAAGAGCACAACCTGAAGAAAAATGTAAAAAGGAAATTTCAAAATAAGAAAATTATGGTTATTTTTCAGCTTGTGGGAATATAAAGATTCATATAAGTAAATATAACCCTTTTTATAATCCTGCTAGGCCTTTGATGGTAATGTTAATAAGAGGTGCTAAAAGTTGCAGGGTAGAGTACTGAAGAGGACAAGCTAATCAGAAAAAGAGATCAAGAACTCTACATAGGAAGTCTCTTGAGTTTTACATGAGTACTAATGTGTATATGGAAGAAACAGATGAAAAGGCACAAGTTCGGGCAACGTAACTGAGGCATCTGTGTACTGAAAAATTCTCAGAGCTCACATGGGCTGCGAGGTATTCGTGTTTCAACCAGCTAGAGCACTGAGGTCTTTTAGACTATTTGGTCATGATTCCAGGAGGATCACGCCTTTGTAGTAAGAACAGACTATCCTTAGATTAAGACTTTCTAGATGTTCCTTAACAAAACTTAAAAACAAGCCTGGAAAGGAAAAAAACTGTATGTAACTTACTGGCAACAAAGGAAAACAATAAAACTCAGATATTCAACAGCATAAAATTCAATCAGACATTAAGTGCAGGAAAATATCAGTTGGTAGAAACAGATCCAGAAATGACAGAATTAGTAGACAAGCATGTTGAAACAAATATAAATGATAACTATATTTATACCAACATAGTGAGGAGAATATGAGAAGATATTTAAAATGCAAATGAAACGTCTAGAGATGGAAATTACAGCATCTGAAGTGAAAATGTCATTTGATAGAATTAACAGCAAAAGAAAAGATCAGTGAACTTGAAGATAGAGCGATAAAATATATCCAAAATGAAACAGAGAGAGAAAAAAAGATTTTTTTTAAAATGAGCACATTCACAGTAACCTGTGGGAAAATCTCAAGCACTCTATCTTAAACGTAATAGCAAGAACCCAGTTGACCTGAAATCCAAAAGAAGGCAGCAACACAGAGGAGTCCTCCCATTCTAGCCAGGTAGGTTGGGGGTGGATGTCCTAACGTTCAGAGAGTGGAGGAAATCCCCATTTACCTTTTCTGGTTTTTTTCTCTGTTCTCTCATGCCCCAGCTTTCAGATAATCCCATAGTGATGATGGCAATAATTGGTAGCAGAAGGGACCCACAGACACCAAAACTGAGGGACAGTAGGTAAATGAATGGATGTGGCTCTGTTTACAAAAACAGACAACCATCCTCTTAAAAACTTTCTGAAAAATAAATCTCAACATGCAGATTTCTTCACTGGCATTCTCCCAACCACTTAAAGAAGCAATAACATCAGTTCTACAGTCTCTTCCAAAAAATAGGAGAGATGGAAACTAATTTTATGAGGCCAATATTACCTTGATACCAAAACTCTAGAACAAGAAAATTAAACTATAGACCATTATCTCTCATGTATATAGATGCAAAAATTCTCAATATTAGCAAACTGTATCTAGCAATATACAAAAAATAATAGTATACCATGACCAAGTGGCATTATGTTTCAGAAACGTAAATCTGATTTAATATTTTAAAATTATACTATAATACAGTCCACCACATTAACAGCTTAAAGAAAGAAAACTGCATGATTATATCAGTGGACACAGGAAAAGCATCAAGAAAAATTAAAGTCTTTTTTAATAAATTTTTTTGTTTTGAAGATGTGGGGGTTAGGTATACAAATTCAGGGTTAGGTATACAAAATGTTCATTATGCAGGTACCCTTGTTGATGAGGTGTGCCTCCCCCCTTCCCTGGCAGTTTCCTACTCCTACCAATGAAAAATTAAAATCTTAGGAAAAAATTTTACAAAATGTATGCAAAGCCTGTATACGCAAAACTACAGAACTTTGCTGAGAAAAATTAAAGAAAACCGAAATAAATGGAAAGATATACTTTGTCTGTTGGAACAATACTGGTAAGGTGTTACTTCCTCCAAATTTATTTATTAATTCAGTGCAGTATCAATCAAACTCTCAGTTTTCTAGAAATTGATGGACTGACTCTAAAATTTATGGTAATCAAAAGCCTAGAATAGCCAAACAATTCTGAGAAAGAACCATATTGGAATCCTTACACTATGTTACTTCTAAGCTTACTAAAAGTTATATTAATCTAGACAGTGTAGTTTAGTGTATACTATAGGGAAGACATATAGATCAATATAACAGAAAATTCTGGCCCAGCGCAGTGGCTCATGCCTGTAATCCCAGCACTTTGGGAGGCCAAGGCCAGAGGATTGCCTGGGCCCAGGGGTTCGAGATCAGCCTGGGCAACTTGGCGAGACCTTGTCTCTACAGTAAATCAAGAAAAATTAGCCAGGCCTGGTAGCACATGCCTGTAGTTCCAGCTACTCAGAGGCTGAGACAGAAGGATCACCTTAGCCCAGGACATCGAGGCTGCAGTGGCCAAGACCGTTCCACTGCACTTCAACCTAAGCGACAGAATGAGACTCCAACTCAAAAAAAAAAAAAAAAAAACCAAATAGGGAATCCAGAAGTAGACCCACTCTTGTATACTTAACCAAATTTTTCCAAAGAGACAGTGTAATTCAATGGGGAAAGGATAGTCTTCAACAAATGGTGCTAGAACAAGTAAATATTCATTTGGGGGGAAAATGACTATCAATTCTTCTCACCATATGCAAAAACGAACATACATAAAAACTACGTGGATCATAGCAATGACCAGTGGGGTATGGTACAAAAACCCATAGATTTTTTTGGCTTGTTTTTTAAACGAATTTTAGAGTGACCAGAAAAGTTTGTAAACAAAGTTTATTAGAGAAAGAAGGGAGAAAAGAATGGGAGACATGCCAGAGCTGGCATGGGCGAAAGAAACTGCCCCTTTGCTCTTTACAGTTGACCTGATGTACCTTTACACTGATTGATTATGCTAAAGAGGGAGGAGCCAGGTAACTGCTATTCTGGAGATTGACATCTCTGGGCTCCTAATGGGAGGAGAGACGGGGAGGGGTAGGACCACATTGTCTTTTGCAGGAGACCTGCCACATGTTTCTAATTCACAAGTACCTGAGCTAAAAGGTGGTCTTATAATTCTTGTTTTTTTGTTGGTTTTTTTTTTTTTGAGTTGGAGTCTCACTCTGTCGCCCACACTGGAGTGCAGTGGCTGCTCCCGGCCACCGCAGCCTCGACCTACTGGGCTCCAGCGATCCTTCCGCCTCAGCCTTCCATATAGCCGGAACTACAGGTGTACGCTACCACGCCTGGCTAATTTTTGATTTATTGTAGAGATGAGGTCTCGCCAAGTTGCCCAGGCGGGTCTCGAACCCGGAGGCTCAGGCAATCCACTCATCTCAGCCTCCCAAAGGTGCGGGATTACAGGCTGAGCCACGGAGCCCGGCGGTCTTATAATTCTTATGGCTTTGGTCAGTTAAGGGGTTGTAGTCAGTCTTCTTTCAACAGGGAACCTGAACGTTTCTTTGTGATTATTATGCTAAACCATGAATTGAAATATTGGGCTGTTCTGCTCTTACATCTGATAGAGTTTTCTTTTTATTTGCCAAGGGAATGGAGTAGGCTGCAGCTTGGCCTGCAGTAAAATGTAATTTTTAAAATGTCTGAGTGCTTCCTAAAACTTGCCCACAGAGAAATTTATCTCTATCTAACCTGCGCTCGCTGCCCTGCCTCAATAGAACTAAATACAAAAGCTTAAACTATAAAATTTCCGGAAGATAACATAAGCGATGATCTTTAAGACTTTGGGGTGGTGAATTTATGAAAGTGAGATATTGGCAAGACTCGTTGAACTGTATGTGCATATTTTATTTTATGTAATGCCTTAGTAAAGATATTTTTAAACCCTCGCTGGGTAGTCAATCTTCAGGATAAATTACAAACTCCTTTCTCTGGCCCTTTACAATCCCACCTTTGATTTAATCCTTTCAACTCCACCATTTTACAGCCCCAGGATAGCCCATAGACTTCAGCTATACAAGTTGTTCATTTAAACTAACTTTTCTTTTTTTCTCCCTGCTTTTGTCCAAGTACTCTTCTACCAGAAAGCTGTTTTGACCTTTTTCACTTCATAAAGTCCACTTCACCCTTTATGATCCAGCTCATTTCTGTAAATTTTATAAATTGCCTCCAAAAAGTTCATTGCCTCCCTCCCTTGCTCTGCCAGATAAATTCTTGCATTTGTGTTAGTATGCTGTGATAAAGAGTTCAATAGAACATGAGTTATTTGTCTCTCTCACTTCTTTTTGATTTGATGTACTATTTGGCATATTGTAAATATTCTGCTGAATAAATGAATAAGTACAGGAAAACGCATTGTCATTGAAATCTAATTTTCTCTCATTACCTTGGGTGACACTATGCCAAGGGCACTTAGCTAGTAGCTGTATTTGATTCACTCATATTGCCAATTCTGATTTTCCCAGAAATCTCATCATACTATTCCTTTTATATGAGCAGGTTGGTGTTCAAATTTATCTTGGCTTTGCTGAAAAGATTTATCTATAGTTGTGTTAAGCTAAAAGTGGTTTGGATCAACATACTATAACATTTTTAGATAAAATTAAATAAAGCTGAATTTATTTGTGAAAATGTACTATATATATAAAGCTTATTTTAGTGTCCATAAAGTAATAAGACAAGATTTTTAAGTAAATAAAATATTGTAAACATACCTATATTTTTGCCTAGTCTGGGTGTGTGTGTGTGTGTGTGTGTGTGTATGTGTGTGTGTGTGTGTGTTAATATCTTCAGTAATGGTAAATCTTTTTTTTTTTTAATGGTAATAAATCTATCCTTGGGAGTAGACTTGATATTTAGAAAGCAGGTAGAAATAGTATGAATAGAGAATTTCTCAGACTAAGAATTTGCCAAAAATAATAAGAATTCATTTATACTGCACTTGGCTAAAAGCAAATTGGAGTAATAAAATCATGAGTCTAGTTTTTTTGTTTGTTTGGTTTGTTGTTTTTATGTGTAACCTAGTTCTAAAAATAGTTGCAGAAGAACTTTAAACATTTGAACACTTTCAGTATTGTGGGAATAAGGGATCTACTTCCCAGAATGAATATTTTTAAAGGTGCTAGAGAACACTTTAAAGTTTAAATTCAGGGTGTTTTTTCCCTTTAAAAATCACATGTTTTCACTCATATAATGGACCTTGAACATCCAATGCAATACTATGAGAAAATGACGGATGGTACTGGGAACCTACGGGGGGGAGGGGGATGGGATTAACAGTAGCAAATATCTGTCGGGGGATGGGAAAACACTTTTTATTTACAGGGTGCCTGAATGAAACGTCATTGTACACCTACCCTTAACTGTACCCCCCAAAACCATAATAAAAACTACTGATTAATGAAAAAAAAAAAAAAAAAAAAAAATAATGTACAGTTTGATTATACAAACTTATATGGCAGTTTTTACTTCAAAAATTTAAATCTTTTTTATGTGATTTGACTTTGAAAATATAAGATCGGGGTACTTATATCTCTTTCTTTATAGGTATAGCATATAGTAAGCTTTTATATGATGAAGAATCCTTTGGCTTTGTTTTGTTTTTTCATTGTTTTAAACTCTAAGCTCCAATAGTGATAATACAATAATGATTTGTTGTGTTTTTCTTTTTCCCTTCTGAAGAAATGAAATTTTATTGCTCTGGAAGAAATTAATTCTAAAAATCACACTATAACAGAATTCAAATGAAATCAATTTTTTTCTTGATTGAACTGCAGCACTGCTTTGTGGTATACTAATAGCCATCTGCTGATGATAAAAAACAAGTTAGTACAGTTTAGCTCCACAGAGCATTCTCACAGCTCTCGCCACAGTACACACAGTTAGCAGCATCAGTCATTTTATATCTGTTTGACACTGATTAATTGCTCTGATCTAGTCTAATGTTATAGCCACTGCCTTGGCACTTTAGTTAGGCCTGAACAATTGAAGGGAGTTCAGCAGTGTGAATTATGTATGTGACCCTTTGTGCTACTTAATTAACTTAAGTGAGTGTGTGTGCAGCTAATCTCTGAAATTAAGATTATTATGGAAAAGATATTTACTTGTATTTCATTTTAAGACGTGAAAATAGCATGACTATTACCAGCTTATAAGGCAATTATGTTATTTTAATTTTTCACATGGTTTATTTAGAATTTTTAATTAAAATTAAATTTTTGTGAAAATTTAATAGAAATATCCATGACTAATTCATTTTGACTGGGGTTTTCTTTCTAATTTGAGGACAACAAAGACCTCTTATAGACAATCTTTGAACCTGAAGAATTTGATAACCAGATTTATTTTAAGCATCATGGAATATTTCTATTTTAACTGTTACACTAAGGATTAAATAGAACTTTTACAAACAAGCCAACTTGTATATTTTTGGTGCTGTAAAGGTAAGTTAAATGAAAGAGCAGCAACCATTAGAGCAAATGCACTAAAAGAAAATCTACATCAAGCCGGGCTCAGTGGCTCAGCCTGTAATCCCACGCTTTGGGAGGCTGAGGTGAGTGGATTACCTGAGCCCGTGGGTTCAAGACCCACCTGGGCAACTTGACGAGACCTCATCTTTACAATAAATCAAAAAAATTAACCGGGCGTGGTAGCGCACGCCTGTAGTTCCAGCCACTTGGAAGGCTGAGACAGAAGGATCGCCAGAGCCCAGCAGACGGGAGTGGCCACTGCACTCCAGTCTGGGCGACAGAGTGAGACTCCAACTCAAAAAAAAAAAAAAGAAGAAAATATGCATCAATGAGAAAAGCACTAAGGTAAATGCACCCAATTTTTTTAGATAGTAGTTAAATATTTGAAGTATAATACTCATCACCTCTGATACTCACTGAAATCAAAGCAGAGCAATCCAATTCTGGTTTTTGTTTATCTAGGTAACAAGGTGTTTTTGTTGTTTTCTTTCATTGTTTTTATTTTCATGTTTGGTTTCTAATAACATATAATGTTAACAGTAGGAATGTAAAACTGGAGTATATTGCATGCCTTTTATGAAGGAATTCCATTTCTGATATCCATCTTAGGAAATCAGTTCAAAATTCAGACTTTTAAAAAGTCTTTGCTACTCTAAAAAGTGAACATTAACACTGCTTTAATGTGCTTCTCTTTCTTTAAACTATCTTGCCAGATAGAAGTATTTTTCATCTTGTATAGTCAAACTTGTTAACCTTTTCCTTTTGGTTTCTGACTTTGGTTTCATACTTTAAAAGATCGTATTTATTAAATCCTTTCCCTGGTGATTTAAAATGCCCTCCTTACTATGTATGTACTGACTCTCTATAATGATCTTCTGTTTTCTCTATGGCATTTCATTTATCTGTTTATTCCAAAGGCACCACATTTTTAAACAACTTTATTATGCAGTAATTTATATATAATGGCAACTCACACATTTTAATATCACAGTTCAATGAATTTTGAAAAATGTATACACCACCATAGAAATATAGAATATTTCCATCACTCCTGAAAGTTTCATTCTCATCCCCTGAGCGATCAGTCCCCAACTCCAATTTTTAGACTAAGAAAGTTAGTTATGCACTGTTACTATATATTAATATTTTTTTTTAGAATTATCAGTGAAATTGTACAGAATGTACTCTAGCTTTTTTCCTTGCCATATTTTGAGATTCAGCTGTGTGTGTATCATTAGTGTGTTCCTTTTCATTGTCAAATACCAGAATATTCCTTTGTATGGACATACCACAGTTTACTTAGGCGTTCATTCATCTGCTGCTAGACTTTAGGATTATTTTCAGTTAGGGCCCATTATGAGTAAAGTTGCTCCAAACATTCATGTAAAAGTCTTGGTGCAGATATATGTTTTCATTTTTCTTGGGTAAAAACCTAGAAATAGAATGTCTAGGTCTTATGATAAGTGTATATTTAACTTTATAAGAAACTGGCAAACCCTAAATGACTGCACCATTTAACATTCCTAGCACCATTTGAATTTAGTTGTTTTACATCCTTGTTAACACTTAAAAGTCTTGTTAATTTAAGCCATTTTACTGGGTCTGAAGTTGTATTTGTGATTTTAATTTGCATCTGCCTGATGATAAATGATGATCATGTTTTCATGATGACTAGCTGTATATTTTTTGGTGAGGTTTCTGCTAAAATATTTTGCTCAATTTTTAATTGGGTTGTTTGTCATCTCATTGAGTTGTAAGGATTTTTTTACAAATGGATATAAGTTCTTTGTCAGATATATGTGTAGCTACATACACATATTATAGCTGTGTGTAACTATAAATCTTTGTTCCAGCTCCTTGCTTGTCTTTTCATTGTCTTAATGTCTTTTTAAGAATAGAAATCATTAATGAACTTGATTAAATCAAATTTAGAATTTGTGCTTTTGTGTTCTAATTAAGGAAGTTTTGCCTAACCCTAATATCGTAAAGATTTTCTTACATGTTTCTTATATATATGTGTGTGTGTATATATATATGTATATATATAGTTTTACCTTCTACATTTAGGTCTATAACCTATTTTATTTTAAATTTAAGAGTTAATAATAGTTCATTTTTTTCCCAAATGTGTATTCACTTGTTCCATCATTCCTTTTTTTTTTTTTTTTGAGTTGGAGTCTCACTCTGTCGCTCAGACTGGAGTGCAGTGGCCGCTCCTGGTCACCACAGACTCAACCTGCTGGGCTCCGGAGATCCTTCCACCTCAGCCTTCCGAGTAGCCGGAATTACAGGCATGTGCTACCACGCCTGGCTGATTTTTTTATTTATTGTAGAGATGAAGTCTCGCCAAGTTGCCCAGGCGGGTCTTGAACCTGCCGACTCAGGCAATCCACTCACCTCAGCCTCCCAAAGTGCTGGGATTACAGGCTGAGCCACCGGGTCCGGCTTGTTCCATCATTTCTTAAAAAGACTATTATTTTCCCATTTAATTGCCTGAATTCCTTTGCCAAAAACTAATTGGCCATATGTGTGAACTCTCTGGTATCCCCATTGATCTGTATGTCTGTTCTTTTGCCCGTAAGACTCTATCATTATAAGATTGTATAAGTCTTCCTGTTTTGTTATTTTTCAAAAATGTTTTGGCTATTCTAAATCCTTTTTACTGACATATTAATTTTAAAATTGGCTTTCTAATTTCTACTCACAAAAAGAAGCCTGCCAAGATTTTGGTTTAGATTTTGTTAAATCTATAGATTAGTTTAGGGAGAATTGACATCTTAACTGTATTGAATCTTTCACCTATGAGTAAAATGTTTGGGTCATCGTTAGAGTTATTTTGTAGTTTTATGTGAATAAATCATAGATGTATGCCTTTACATTTATCTCAAGTATTATATGCTTTTTTGAAGCTATTGTATATGCTAATATATAAATTCCTTATTGCTGGTATATAGAAATAGAATTTTTGTATTTTGGCCTTAGTCATAAAACCTTGCCTGAGATCTTATAGTTCTAGTGGTTTTTGCATGTTGCTTTAGGATTTCCTACTTAGAAGACCATGTGATCTACAAGTGAAGACCGCTTAATTTTTTTTCCAATTTGTATTTTCTTTTAACCCCCACACATGAATCCCCTGACTAGGATGCCTAATAGAATACTTACTCTCTGTTGGGAGCCATTTTATTATTTTTGAATCTCAAGTATACATCATCTCTTTTCATATATGAACTACTTTTATTGCAGCACTTAAATTAATGACTTTAAAATAAGACACATTGCTTATAAGTAAAAAAGAACTATCTAGCCACTAAGTTGTAAAAATCAACAGTTTGTTAATTCAGTGTTGACTTCAGTGTTGGTGATTTGGTAAGTTAAAAACCTAGTAACCGTGTTGGCAGTTGCTGTTCTCTGTCATGTACTTATAAAAACAGTCAGTTTATCATAAATCGACTATTTGATCGTTTTAGTATCAGTAAATGATAACTTAAATAGAAGTTTTAAAATGTTGGTTAAAAATAGAAGCAATAAAATATTGCCAGCATAATCAAAGTTGAAAAAGTCTCTTAGATGTGTTTAAAACACTCATGATCTTTTATTTCTTCTCTAGGTTAATGCGTTAGATAAGACATGTATTGTGTTTATTAAAGCCATCGTAGAATAACTACATATTATATAACATACAATAATAGTAATTGAATGTTTTTATAAACAAGTAGCTAAATATTTTTACCAAAAAGGTCACAGGGCAGTAACATTTAGGCCATCTCCTGTCCATTATAGTATATTTAAAGCTATAATATTTGAGTTTAGATGGCAATTCGGACTATGGAGTGTAGTGGAAGAACATGGGCTCTGGATTCAAATTGCCTTGCTTAATTAAAATCTGGGATCTTTCACTAACTTGCAGTATAACTTTGAGCAAACTACTTACCCTTTCTGAACCTCATCTATAAAGTAAGGAAAATACATTTACCTTTACCTTATAGTGATATTTTGTGATCACTTAGTGAGATGAATCATAAAAGACCCTTGGAATAGGGCACAGAATAAGCAAATAAGTATAAGCATAAATTATTATTATTTAAGGATTAACCTGACCTCCGTAAAGTCTGTAGAACTATCTGACCGGCCATCTTTGTCATGTCCACTATTGCTGAGCATGGCATATGAGGTAGTTTTATCTCATTTTCTTAATAGTAGAGAGGAATAGGTCAGCTATAAAAGCTAAAGCCACAGATACACACTAGCATATACACTTCTGCATAAAATCATTGTGATATTTTGGTGAATGGAGTGCATTTTGGGTCACATTATTTTGGCCATTACTCTAATTACTTAATTTTGTATTAAACCATGAGTCTCACCTTTTTTGCAAAGATGTTTAGAAGGTATCAGTAATGGAATCATTACATTCTGAAAATAAACATAACTATTAAGTGGTATGTTATGTTTTACTTGTTATTTCACTACCATATTGAAAAGCACTTGGATCATTTTCCATAAATGTAGGGGATTTGCATTTTTTTTTAACAGTATATTGATTCATTACTTGGATAGTTTACATAGATTCCACAATCATTATTTTATATGGCATCTCATCATGTCCATCCAGATTGTAAAGCTATTCCTGATGCTATTTGGTGTGATCTTAGTATTAGTAAAGCAACAAAGAGATGATCTGTTACAACTTAGCAGTTTCTCACTTATTTTTAAATGACTCTTTAAAATAAATGAAAAAAATGAACTTTATAGTCAGAAAAGCACATAGATAATTACACATTGGAATAAGATAAAATCTGGAGCATACAGGATACATTTTAAGAAAATTAGCCTTTGCCTTTAAGTAATATTTTTGTGTTCTTTGTTTCACTTGTGTTCTGTATCCTGCTTGTAGAGCCAGTACATGAAAAACAAACGGATTTGTCATGTGACTCTTAAGTTTTCCCAACTAATTTTCAGTTCCTCAAAATGCCATTCCCAAAGGCTCTCTGCACATGTTTTTTCTTCCTTAAATGCCATTATATGTATACTCCTTAAGACTCCTTAACCATGACTTTGGTCTTGGCCTTGGATAATTCATTAATTTTTATGAAACTTTGGCTTTTGCTGCCTTCCAAACAGCCCCAATACCACCTCCAGCACACTTTAGGCACATGCCTATTGTGTAATTTTTGGTATACCTTTTTCTCTTCACCCTTGACCATGAAGTCTTAGGGCAGAGACCATGTCTTGTTCGTTTTCTAGATGCCCAGAGTCCATCATAGGACCTCATATTCAGGAGTTCAGTGAAACCACGTCTCCTGACCCTGCATGACCGCTGTAGTTTTGCTCCCTCTTTCACAGGGATTTCACATTTGTGGTGTACAGCTAGTTCTTGCTTTGTTCAAAAGCTAATGAAACATAAAACTCTAAAAAATAGATATTCACTTTGAAAAGCAGTGAAATATATCACAGCAAAAATGAGATGTGCTGGGTACACATTATTTACTTTTTCACAAGACTATTATTCCTTGAATTCTGAAACATTTTTGCCTTTCTTTTACAGGTGAAACCTTGAATGGAAAGATCACTGTTCACAAGAACAAAAAAGACCCACGTTCTCTTATTGTGACCCTCACATTGAATAATTCAACTCAAACGTACGGTCTCCAGTAAAAAAAAAAAATGCCATAAAAGCTTGTAGTTTATAATGTGGGGTAGAGTGGGTCAGTAGGAGGGAGTAGATTTTTAAGCAAGCAGATGGATGCTGGATCCTTTCCAAATGAGTCTTCTCAATAAGAAAGAAGCATAGTAGAAATCGGATGTTCATCTGAGAAAGGGAACCAGCTGATCCCAGTGGTCATTTCCTTAGAAGTCTGCTCTACGAGTTTTAACCAAATGCAACCCCCATATTTAGCTTTGCTGTATTGAAAATCACTTAAATTGGCCTATATTTGGAACAGAAATACTCTTTTGTTGTTTTTAATAAGTTTCTTACTATAAATTTTAAACAATAGTAATTGATTCATTATTTGGATGTTTTATGAATCTAGTAACAATCACATTTTATTGCAGAATTCTCTCTGCAGAGTTTTTAATTGTATATTTTCTAGAATATCAGGATATAATTAAAAAGTGTGAGAGACTAAAAGATGGAAAAGAACATCAGCCTTATCATACAAATCTGTGCGAAGACAGCTGAATTGAGCGTCCTGTCTGGCAGACCCATCATTCTCATTTTGTAGTTTCTTCCCTCTTTGTGAATATTCTTTAGCCACATAGATTACTAGTGTTGTCCAGGAAATCTGATTTCAATATCTTTATCCTAGGTTTCATAAAAGTTTTTAAAAATTGGGATAAATATGTACTTATTTACTAATATAGTATCTTTTTTCAAACTAGATTTGTGTGCAAAGGTTAAACATGTAACTTAATGTATTTGTCACTATAAAGTTGTGTAATTTACAATTATTGATTCAATTTGAAATGCAGAATAAAAAGCATTCAATAAAATGTATAAGGCAACTACAAATTGATATTTCAATATGTTAAGGCTTTTTGTAAAACAAGTCTTGCTTAACAAATGAATTGTTTTTAAGGAAAGGACAATTTTAAGGAGAGGGGGACCGCACATCTCTTTTAAGTTCCACAACTGGTTCGTTGTCAAAACAAGACATATCTAGCAGGCAGCTTAGCAGTGTTGAGAAGTATAAGGTATGGGGTCAGTGCCTCAGTTCCAACCCTAGCTCCAACTCTTACTCACTGTATGATCTTGATAGTCCCTTTCTTTAACTTCTCTCTCCCTCCATAAATGTGCCTATATATAATTTAATGCGTTTCAAGCATTTAGATCTATTCCTGGCACATAGAAAACAATAAATGTTAGATGATATCTTCATCATCATACATTCAAGGACTCCTTCCAGATATATGTGACATCTACATTAATTAGATCAGTTTAAGAATTGTCGTCCTCATCAGATAGTAATTATATGAATGGTGGGAAGATTATGATGGAAATTAATATTTAAAATGGCAAAATCTGTATCAACAAGAAATTGTCTTTTGGTCTTTATTAGAAAACTAGACTTCTAGCAATGGGGAAAGAAGACTCTTCAGATGATGGCATTAAGACCCTAATCTTTAGTCTTTCTTGATAAGCATGATTTCTGTTTTCACTGGATTAAACCAGCCAACTCATTTTCACCATGGATTTGAATTCAGTCCATTAGAAGAAATGCATGACTCTGATAACACAGCTTAACCACTTTAAATTTTGTCTTTTTTTTTTTTTTTTGAGTTGGAGTCTTACTCTGTCACCCAGGCTGGAGTGCAGTAGCACACTCACGGTCATGCCAGCATTGACCTGCTGGGTTCCGACGATCCTTTTGCCTCAGCCTTCCAAGTGACCAGAAGTACACATGCGTGCTACCACGCCCAGCTAATTTTTTATTTATGGTAGAGACGAGGTCTTGCCAAGTTTCACGGGCTGGTCTCAAACCCGCGGGCTCAGGCAGTCCACTTGCCTCGGCCTCCTATAATGCTGGGATTACAGGCTGAGCCACTGAACCCGGCCTAAATTTTGCCTTGAATGGCTTCCTACAGTAAGCTGAGTAGTTTAGGGTGATAAATAAGGAGACCCAGGAGAAGAATTGATTGGATTTTTTAAGTGACTAAAAGCCATCAAATTTTTTGTTTTGTTTTTCTTTTTTGTAGCTGAGCAACAGATACTTCCTACTCTTTGAAAAGGTATTTCTTAAAAGTTATTTCTCCTCAAAACTCTTATTTGGCTTTCATAGGTTTCCAGTCAGTGACTGTCGATTCCCTGCTGGTTATGACTAGCCCAGTTATGGTTGGTAGTTCTTTTCAGTTAGCTTTCCCAGGCCAAGACATTCTGAGTTGTGTACCTGAGAATTTTATGAGAACATGAGTGTCCAAATGTTAGCTCTTCAATTAGAATTCCTGCCTTTAAACTGCTGTGAAAAATAAGTACTTCATAACCCTTGACAATAATACAATGTCCTTTCATGCTGTGGCAGATGGGTACTTATAGAAATCAATTAACTCTGCCCAGGGGTTTTATTTCTATTGAGAAAATACATTTTTCTCTGATTTTCTTCGTAAAAGCTAAAATACTCTGCTGTGATGTGTGGGATTCATCCAAATATATGATAGTCATAGAGTGAAACAGTGTTCTAAAGAAAGCACTTTGGACGGAGTAGCCCAAGATCTCTTGAGGGTGTACACATTGCACAAAATGGTCCAATAAGTAACTGCAGCAGAACTATAGAGCATACGTTAATCTAAATCAGGCAGCTATAGTTTATCTCTGAAGTAATCCCCATTTAGGCTAGGGAGCACTGAGAATTCTGGTCCTGCAGAGTTTGCTTTGTTTTTTTTTTTTTGGTTGTTTTTTTTTTTGAGTTGGAGTCTCACTCTGTCGCCCAGACTGGAGTGCATTGGCCGTTCCCGGCCACCCCAGCCTTGACCTGCTGGGCTCCGGCGATCCTTCCGCCTCAGCCTTCCAAGTAGCTGGAACTACAGGTGTGCACTACCACACCCGCTGATTTTTTATTTTTATTGTAAAGATGAGGTCTCACCAAGTTGCCCGGGTGGGTCTCGAACCCGCGGGCTCAGGCAATCCACTCACCTCAGCCTCCCAAGGCACGGGATTACAGGCTGAGCCAGAGTTTGCTTTGTTATCACTTAAAACTGTAGATGAGTCAATGTAGGCCCCTGTGTCCTTCAACATCCTACCTGTCACCTCTTAGGGCAGACTGTCTAAATGTATTGTGTGAAGGATCAGTCCACAAGAGTCTCACCAAACATGCCTTCAAACTTTGAACAGGAGAAATAAAATACTATGATATGCTACTTAGCTCTTTTTTTTTTTTTTAAGTTGGCGTCTCACTCAGTCATCCAGGCTGGAGTGCAGTGGCACACTCATGGCCACTGCAGCCTCAACCTGCTGAGCTCAGGTGATCCTACCGCCTGAACCTTCAAAGTAGCTAGAACTACAGGCACATATTACCACTCCTGGCTAATTTTTTGATTTATTGTAGAGATGAGGTCTCACCAGGTTGCCCAGGCTGGTCTCGAACCCATGGGCTCAGGCAGTTCTCTCACCTTGGCCTCCCAAAGTACTGAGATTATAGGCGTGGGCCACTGCGCCTGTGAGCCACTTAGCTCTTAAGCTGCTGGGCTGTGGCATATACCCAAGATGTCCAGGTATTCAGACTTTTCTGTGTAGCAGAGTAACAGAACCATGTGTTAAGTTGGCAGCACCGTCATAGAATTTCAGCCCCACTTGAAATCATTTGAAAAAACAAAATAGTAGTTTACAAATTTATCTATACTTTCTATTTCACTCCTTCAAGAGAGACTAATTTTTTTTAAGCTCAAAATTTTATTTTAGCACATCAAGACATTTAAAATCTGGAGCCTTATTTATAACATGTTAAAATACATCATCATGAATTTTATTACATTAAATCATGAAGGCAAGAAAAGCTGCTAGCTGAGCATGCACTGTTCCCCTCATATACCACGGAACTTTTTCTGAGGTAGAATAACATGGCTTAACATTGATATTCTCAGTATACATACTGCTTCCAGTCAAGTGTAAGATACTGGAATGTCTGTCCAGTCATAAATCCTAAGGATGTCTCATCACAGCCTATTTGAATGAGCTGCCAAAGCCCATCAATGTAATCTCCAAATTCCTCCCAATTCCCACTTTTACTTCTAAGTATCCCAACCAATCCATGTTGAACAAGTGCATAATATTACAAGGTATTTTAAAAGGTAGCTTTAAACTTCTTTCACTTATTCTCAATCTAATGAAGGCAGTCACCTTTTCACTTTCCCCAATGCTTCTCCCCCATTAAGGCCTTGCATTAAGATACTCATATTAAAACCTATTGTCTTCAAAATCTCTATACTTGCCCTGGAACTGCTTTTACAACATATACAGGTCTCTGAATTCCTTGTATCCTGAAATGATGGATAACCATCACCATTTTAATAGCAACTCAATTCAGGGCAATCAGGTTTTTAAATCCACTTAACAAAAATACAAGAACACAAAAACACTTTTATTTACTTACTTTCCATTAGTTTAAATTCTTGAGGGATACAGCATTACACAGATTCTGTGTCCAGTGGCCTTAGCAGGAAGGTTGCTTCGAAATGTGGCACGAACCATGCCACTGTTTCCATGGGCCTAAGTTACCTTCCCCAGATTACTCTGGTTTTGTTTGGTTTGCTGCCAGGAGTCACTGTGTTGTTCTTTGTTTTATATACATAAGCACATCTCTTGCCCAAATAGAATTCAGTTTCATCTCGGGCATAAACTCCTTCAATTTTGAAAAGAGTTTTATGCTCCCTTTGGTTCTGGAGACCTCGCTTATAGCCAACAAAAATGACTTTGGACCAGAGCCTTCCAAACATATTTGCCTCTAGAAGTCCTGTTCCTAGCAGGCCTCCACGGGCTCCAAGATGAAAAGAAAAGAGAGACTAATTTGTGGTGGAAGACAAGGTTGGTGAGCTACCTGAGGGTAGGCATTGTCTAATGCAGGTTTAGCAAACTACAGCCCTGGGGCCAAATGCCCCCTGTTGCTTGTTTTGATAAACAAAATTATGTTGAAACACAGCCAACATAATTTGTATTTTATCATTGCATCAGAAAGCGTATGGCCCACGAAGTTGAAGATATTTACTAGCTGGCCCTTTACAGAAAATCTTCTAGCTCCTGGCCTGTTACCCAACTTGCAGCTGGTCCCATAACACTTGTAAGGATAGCACACTAATCAGTCCTAGCGTTTAGAATATATGCTTACTATCACAGTGGGGAGTGAGGCCATGATAGGGAGTCTGCTTCTGAGTGAAATAAATTTAGATAAGATGTGTATTCTTTACAGAAAACCTACTCAGGAGAAATAATGTATTTTTAGTTGCAGCCAGAAAACTCACAGCTCCTTGTGAAGCAGAGATAGCCAATACCATAGATAAACTATTTCCTCATCCGACTCGTTCATGGTCACGGCAGAGATGATGGGCACAACAGAACACACAGGTGACAAGAGCTAGGTCAGAGTTCTTTAACGTGGAGGAAAGCAACTGGTAGTACTACATTTGTGACTACAGAGTATTGACTAAAACCTAACCTAAATTTCTAAAAAAGATATAATAGTTAACACACACGAAACCAATGACTGGAATAACATTTAGTGCCCTGTTTAAAGGGAATTAGTCACTAAGACTTTGTAGCTAAGACCATGAATGTGCAAACACTTTTTTTTTTTTTTGAGTTGAAGTCTCACCCTGTCACCCAGACTGGAGTGCAGTGGCTGCTCCTGGCCACTGCAGCCTTGACCTGCTGGGCTCCGGCGATCCTTCACGCCCGGCTGATTTTTTGATTTATTGTAGAGATGAGGTCTCGCTGCCCAGGCGGGTCTCGAACCTGTGGGCTGAGGAAATCCACTCACCTCAGCCTCCCAAAGGCGCGGGATTACAGGCTGAGCCACCAAGCCCGGCCAGCAAACAACTTTTTAAAGCTAGGGATCATTGAACTCTGCCCATGAGTTAAAAAAGAACTCAGCTAATGAATGACTTCTATCAAGTAAGGATTTGCAGTGGCCTCATTAACCTCTGGGTCTTCAAGACGCCTCTGAGCCCAAAACTAACTGCCAACATTAGTAAAGACAGTTGTGGAACTTAGCAGCAGTTTTTAACTTGTCTTGGTACTTCTTAATGCCTTCCCTGCTTGGATGTCACCCTAGAACGTGGCACTCCTGCTATACTGATACACTGGAGGGCTGTGGCAAAATGTGGAACAGAGGCCTTGCAGGCTCATCTGGTTTTTGTTTAAGTTTCTTCATGATTTTAAATGTTTCCTTTCTGAGTTTGGGTACACTTTTCCAAAAAGAATGATAAGTCAAGCACTTTTAAGATACCATAGTGATTCATTTGGCCTTTCCAATATGGTTTTTATATATTGTCTCAACATCTTGGCTAATGTGGAGCAGTTCCCATTCACTTAATTCAGTGTGGCTAAACATACACAAAAACGCTCTTTCACTGAGTTAGTTGTAATTAGTTAAAAGTGAAGATAATCTACAAGAGTTGAATAATTAAAGGAGGCAATTCATTAAAGCATATTCACTTCACGAAATATGCATTCAGTAAAAACCAGTATCAAGTCTTACAGCACCATGGGAAAGCTCAGGATAAAAATGTTACAATAAGCAAGATAACTCACATTTATATGAATCAAAAGAAAAATCCTGCATATGCTAAAATACCAAAAGAAAAAAAGTCAGTGATTGGATCATAAGTGGTTTTTTCCTCTATTGGCTAAACTTTCCATAGTGTTATGTAAATTTTTTTAATGTATTATTAAACATTACTGAGTAGCTGAGATAGTGTTGATGCAAGGGGTGAACCCACAGGCCGCCCCATCAAGCCTAGATGGAATGTGGAAACCCAAGACCTCTGCGTACTCCTGGCAAGATCCCACCCTCCCTCTCTGTCAATGATTCCAGCCCTTAAGCTACTGTTTGGGAATCAGGACTCATTTCAGGATGCCTATTAGTCCTCTTCATGCCAAAAGGCCCAGGTCTCCCAGCTCATTCTTCATCCCCCATCGCTGATTTTCAAGTCGCTCCAGACATCGCCCTTTTCACCCAGAATCCCTGGCTCCCTGAGGTCATGGCTTTCCCTACATGCCTTTTGAATGGTGGCTGTCCTCTCCCACACCATCACCTCCCTAGACTTGGATGGGAGGTAGGTGACTTCCCTGCTCCTGATTGCCACACATAGACCATTCTCCCTTCTCACGGTCTTTATAGCTTCAGTCTCTTTGTTAAGACTATAACACCAAACACCTTACCTGGTCACTGTCATCCTCTCACCTCCAGGTCACTCATCATCATTGCGTAAAAACGTGAGCTCCTAACTTACTTCTCCTGCTTAATCAGTGAGTCAGTATCTCACATGGATGAACCTTGACACCATAAACTTTTGGTTCACTGGCCTCAACCATCAGTCTTGCCTCCACCTTACCTCAGCCACTCACTCCTTTCATCATCTTCTAGAATCAGCCACAACCCAGGACTCCAATTCCTGCTTAATCCCCATTTATTTATTCTAATTCCCTACTGTGGAGAAATAGGGTCCAACTAGGCCAGGAAAAAAATTGAATAAATTATACTGAGAAAGAAAGTCCCAGGGTGAGATTTCACAGATATTACTAAACACTTACTAACCACAGCAAGAGTTGCAAAAGTTTGTTAGACAGCTGTAAATCATTTTTGTAAACTAGCCTCTAGCTGACCTGTAAAGAGAAAAGCAGTTAACTAACCCTGTCTTAAAGAGACTGAATACCATAATCAGTCAGCCATCTTGCGAAATCTACCATACATAAGTTATTTCCCTCTTGCAAACTTCTAGTATATCACTAATTTCCAGACATAGCACAAAGACACTGTCCAACACAACCCAATGGAACTCACCTCCAGCCTCTGTCTCTTTGTAGACAACAGACAGTTCCCTTTGCTGCTGCTGCCTGCTGCTCTCTTGCTGTATATCTTTATGCTTCCCTTTAGTAAATCTACCTTTCCTAATTCACAACTGTCTTGGTAAATTCTTTTGACCAACCCACAACTCTATTTAGTAGGACACATGACACTTTTGGGCTCACTCTCCTTAGTATCCAATTCCAGCAGTCCTTCCACTCCATCCGGAACCCAGATCCATTGAGTCTTCCAGCATTTTCACTGCTCCTCATCTCATCATGTTTGCATTTCCCTCCTTGCCCAGCTGAAAACCCCTCATTGTAAACACTCCCTTTCATGGAGTCTCAGCTCCGCTTTCACTTTCTGTCCTCTCAGCTCACCCTCAATCCTGCTTTAATCCAAACCCGTGATGTACCTGTGAGTTACCTGTGAGTTCAGTGAGGGTGGCGGAGATCGCTCAGCTGCTCCAACTGGTTTGGTCTCAAAGTCGCGATCCCTAATTTCGAGAGGCTCCAGAAGTCACTCCTTATTTTCCTGGTCCATTTAGTCTCCCACTCGTCTCAGTGATTATTTTATCCCCTCCAACCTCCACCACCTCCCTCAGCTCACTTGCAGCTGAAGTCTCTGTTTCCTATTTCACAGAAACAAAACCCATCAAAGGAGAACTTGCTCGGGTTCCACCATGCCCCCCAACAGCGTTGTCATCCTCACACTGCCTTCCCACCTGGGCCTGGGTGAACATCCAGCACTTCTGGCCAAGGCCAGCCCCTCTTCCAATGGGTACACCCAGTTACTCTAAGAGGCTGCATCAACATGTCTTCCCTTTTCCCCTGCTCCCTAGTTAGCATACAAATGGGCTATTTCATCCTATCTTAAACATTCTCTCCACCCCTTCCTCCTGCCTCTGCCAAGTTTCTAGTTTTCCCTTCACACTGAATCTCCTCAAAGAGAGTCAACTGTGTTCACTGTTTTCTCTCTTCCCATTATCTTAGCTATAATTTATATCCAGCAAACTTACATACATTTTAAGTCTATAGTGTGACTTTTGACAGCTGTATACACCCATGAAACCATCACCCCTGTTAAGATTTAGAACACTTTCTTTACACCACAGTCCTCCTGCCACCTTGCAGTCAGCATTTATCCCCACTCCCCAGGCGGAACTCCACATAAATGGTGTCTTAGTCCCTTTGTGCTGCTATAGCAAAACCACAGACGGTGATTTCACAAAGCACAGAAATTGTTCTTACAGTCCTGGAGGCTGGGAAGTCCAAGATCAAGGCTGGCAGGTCCGGCGATCTGGTGAGCGCTGCTTTTTCTTTCAAGATGGTGCCTTGTTGCCGTATCCTCTGGTGGCAGGAAACACCAAACCCTGTGTCCTCTCATGGCTGAAGGGCAGAAAAGCAAGAGCACCTGAGAATTTGTGAAGCCGCTTTCATGAGACCCTTAATCCCATTCAAAAGGAAGCAGCCCTCGTGGCCTAATACCTCTCAAAGGTCCACCTCTTCCTACCATCGCATTGGCCTTTAAGTTTCAACACTTGAACTTTGGAGGGGCCACCTGTAGGGGCCACTACAGCAAATGGAACCAGCGTATGCCATTGTTTCTGGCTTCTCTCAGCACAAGGTTTTTTTGAAATCTGCCATGTTGTATGTCAGTAGTCCACTCCCTTGTATTACTAAGTATCATTCCATGTTATAAAAGGCATCCCCATTTGTTTATCCATTCACCTGGTAGTGAAGCTTTGGGCTCTTTCCAGGTTGTGGTTGTTATGAATAAAGCTGTTGTGGGCATTTGTGGAAGGATCTTTCCTGAGCCCCCTCCAGGCCTTTGACTCCCTCACTCCATTCAGACTACTCTTTCAAGATCACCAATGACTACGTGTTGCTAATACCAGTGACTGGTTCTCAGGGCTCATACTTGACTTACCAGCAGTATCTGATGCTGGTAATCACAGTTCTTCTTGAAACACTTTCCTTGGTGTAACGGATTGAATGTTTGCATCCCTCCAAATTCATACAGGGGTCCCTTGGAGATATTAGTGGTTTCATTCTAAATCACCACAATAAAGCAAGTCACACAATATTTTTAGTTTCCCAGTGCACATAAAAGTTATGTTTGCACTATACTGTAGCCTATTAAGCGTGGAATAGCATTATGTCAAAAAAAAATGTACTTACCCTAATTAAAAAATACTTTATTGCTTAAAAAAAATATGCTGACACATACAAAGTGAGCATATGCTATTGGAAAAATGGTGCCAATAGACTTGCTCAGCTCAGGATTGTCACAAGCCTATGATTTGTTGATTTTTTTTTAAAAAAAGAAAGAATCTTTGAAGGCCAATGAAGTAAAGCACAATAAAATGAGGCATGCCTGTATGTTGAAATTCTAGCTCTCCGTGTGATGGTATGAGGCAGGAAGTCTAAGGGTAGAGCTCTCATGAATGGGATTAGTGTCCTTAGCTCTCTTGCTTTCTTTCCACCAAGTGAGGATACAAGAAGTTAGTGGTCTATAACCTAAAAGAGGGGCCTCATCGGTACCCAACCGTGCCCGCACCCCAGTCTTGAACTTGACCCTCCAGACTGTGAGACATACACTTCTGTTGTTTATAAGCCTCCCAGCCTGGGGTCCTTTGTAATAGCAGCCTGAACTAAGAACTTGGCTTTCTCCCATGCTTCTCCTTTCTCCTTGACAACTCTTCAGTTTCCCTTGTTCCTTCTAATCTTACATGGCATGATCCCTCCTCATGGGATCTCTTTCCTGTCCCTGCCTTGTTGATTTCATCCAGTTTGATGGCTTTAAATACCTAGACCCTGATGACTTCTGAAGGTATTTCTCCAGCCATCTATCTTCCACTGCAGTCTCCTACATCTAACTGCCTACACAACATCTCCTTAGGTGTCTAGTGAGCATCTCAAACTTCACATATTCAGCTGAATTTCTGGTCTTCCCCTGAACCCTGTTCCTGTTGACTTCCTGCATCTCACTTAGTGGACTCTTAGTAGCTTAGACAAGAAAACTTGAAGTCGCCCTTGACTTCTTTCTTTCTCTCACTCCACATCCAAGCTGGTTAGCAAATTCTTATAGGATCTACCTTCAAAATTCATCCAGAACCAAAATATTTCTCATTACCTCTACTGCTGCCCCTGATCTGGTGTCTAGATCACTAGTTTTAAAAATGTGACTGTGCATCAGTAAAGATACTTAAAAACATTAAAAAAAAAAAACCCAAAAAACAGTGTGATTGACCAGGTTTGGTGGCTCAGCGTGTAATCCCAGCACTTTGGAAGGTTGAGGCAAGTGGAATGCCTGAGCCCATGGATTCAAGACCAGCCCAGGCAACTTGGCAAGACCTTGTCTCTACAATAAAATAAAAAATAGCCGGGCATGGCAGCGTGTGTCTGTAGTTCCGGCTACTTGGAAGGGTGAGGCGAAAGGATTGTCGAAGCCCAGCAGGTCTACACAGTGGAGTGAGACTCCAATTCAAAAAAAAAAAATATGATCAACAGATTTCTTGTGGTTCCCCCAAAACACTTGTAGGCAGCCCAGAAGAGAAAACCTATTTTTGCCATAGGGCTACCATGACATTTGCCTTTTTTACTCTATCAATATTTGTACTGATGGTGCAACAGCAATGATGGATAAACTTGCTGGGCCCCTGGCACAAATCAAGGTACCACACTATGCCAGTGATCACTGTATTCGTCACTCATACATACTCTCTAAAATATCCTTGAAGAGCTAGGTATAGTAGCACACACCTGTAGTCCTATCCACTTGGGAGGCTGAGTCAGGAGGATTCCTTGAGCCCAGCAGTTCAAAAACAGCCTGGGCACCATAGCAAGACCCCATCTCAAAAACAAAAGAAGTCCTTGATGAAGCTGTAAAAAAAATCATAATTTTATTAAATCCTGACCACCTTTAAGTATATGTCTTTTCAATATTCTATATGATACTAACAAGGCACTTTTGCTACATGGCAAAATACATTATTTGTCTCCAGGAAAAGCACTTGTATAATTGAACTGTGAGCTGAACAATATACTTTTTCATCAAATATCCTTTTTACTAGGAAGAATGGCTGACAGACAAACCATGGCAGACACTTTCATGCCAAGGAAAAAGTGAGCTTATCACTTCGAGTAAAGCTTGGCTTATATTATTAGTAACAATATAATCCAAGCTTTCAAGCTAAAATTTGAATTTTAGAAAACATGCATCCACTACTTTGAGCATGAGGTATCCTCATTCTTTCTTTCTTTCTTTTTTTTTTTTGAATAAGTGTCTCACTTTGTCACCCAGGCTGGAACACAGTGGCATGCTCACGGCCACCCCAGCATCAACCTGCTGGGCTCCGGCAATCCTTCTGCCTCAGCCTTCCAGGTAGCCGGAACTACAGGCATGCACTACCATGCCTGGCTAATTTTTTGATTCATTGCAGAGACGAGGTCACGCCAAGTTGCCGGGGCTTGTCTCGAACCCCCAGGCTCAGACAATCCACTCACCTCTGCCTCCCAAATTGCAGGGATTACAGGCTGAGCCACTGTGCACGGCCTGGTGTCTTCATTCTTAAAGACTTAGAGATTAGTGGTAATAATAAAAAATGTGATTTTTGGCCAGTTGGGTTAGCTCAAGCCTGCAACCCCAGCACTTTGGGAGGCTGAGGTGGATCACTAGAACCCAGGAGTTCAAGACCAGCCTGGGCAACATAGTGGGACCCCATCACTACAAAAAATAAAAATTAAAAAAAATTAACTGGGTGTAGTGGCATGCACCTATGGTCCCAGCTACTCGAGAGGCTGCCACAGGAGGATCACTTGAGCCTAGGAGTTGGAGGCTGCAGTGAGCTGTGATTGTGCCACTGTACTTCAGTGTGGGCAAAAGAGTGAGACCCTGACTCAAAAAAAAAATATGATTTTTGATATTGATATTGTTGACACATATAAGACCTGCATAACAGTAAACTAGCATTTTCCTCCCAAATGGATAATTTTACGGTTATCCATTCAAGGGGCAAGGTAAACCACTGGATTTTAATGTAACTATACAAAAGCTTACTGCTGTGATTTAAGATTCCACATTGCATCAGATCTTTAGAAACTACTGAATGCAAAAACAGCTGAATGCAAAACTGAATGCAAAAACTGAATGCAAAAACAGCTGCAAGAAACCAGCTGTGGTCTACTAACCAAGACATTAAAGAGATTTGTAAAATGCTAAACACCATACTCTTCTCACTACATTTTTTTGTTTTGAAAAAAGTTATTTCCATAAAAATATGTTATTTCTGTTAATATGTATGAATGTATCAGTTTTTAATAAATTAATACATTAGCATAAAATGTGCTCAATTTAAATTTCTAATATGGTAAATATTAATAGATATGACCCACATAAAGAAAGTTTTTTTGGTGTGTTTAATTTGTAAGAAGGTAAAGGGGTTCAAAATGAAACAAGTTTGAGAGTCACTGACCTGGATTATTATAAGATCCTCCTATTTCTTTCTGCTTCTGACCTGCCCCCATCTAGTCTCAAGCAGCCCAAGGAATCCTCTTAAAATAGAAATCAGATTGTTATTCCTTTACTCACACACTCCTGGGGTGTCTCATCTCAGAAGGAAGCATAGGCCCTAACGCTTGCCTATGAGCCCCGCCCCCATCTCACGTGGCCCAACACACTTGCCTGAAAGATGTCCCATAACTCTGCCCTTCGCTGATTCTCCTTCTGCCACCGGCCACATGAGACAGGCACTTTTCTGACTGAGACTGTTTCTGCTTGAAAAGTTCCCTCCTCCCGCCCCCATCCTGGATAGCCAAACAACTCACTCCTCACCTCTTTTAGGTCTGGGTTCAAAAATCACTTTCTCAGTGAGGTTTCTCTGATCAGCCAGTTTAAGGCTGGAAAACCCACACTCACATTCCCACACACTCTTGCTCCTCATTTTTCTCCTAGCCCGTATTGCCATCTAATATACTCTATATTTTACCAATTTAGCTTTATTTAATGTTCTTTCTCCCTCCACTAGAATAGACGCTCCAGGAAGACAGTCACGTTTGTCTGTTTTATTAACTACTGTATTGTGCACTGGGACAACGTAGGAGCTCAGTAAATAAGAGTTGAGTGAGGCCAGGAGTGGTGGCTCACACCTGTAATCCCAGCATTTGGGAGAATGAGTTGAGAGGGTTGCTTGAGTTCAAAAGATTGAGACCAGCTTGGGCAACACACAGCGAGATCTTGTCTCTACAAAAAAAATAAAATAAATTGGGTGTGGTGGCTGCGGTGAGCAGTGATCTTGCCATTGCACTCTAGCCCAGGTGACAGAGTGAGAACTCCCCTCCACCAAAAAAAACTGTTGAGTGAATAAAGGAAAGCAGCATCTATTGGCCTACAATCTCAATAGATGGTTTATCATAATTAACCAAGATACTCTGGCCATTCTCTTATTTTATTGTTGAAAGGGTAAACAGAGACAAGGCGGGTCAGTACCATGGGAATAATGCAAGATTGCAACAGAGAAGGAAGCAGAGAGAAGTAAAGTTTATTATTCACCTTTCACAGATGGAAAGGGGGCCAGTACTCAGGTGAGTGTGGCTCAGAAGAGCTGAGGACTGGGCATGTTTAAGGCCCTTGGGACAAGGAGGGTTTGGGCGGAAAAGAGTGTCCAGGGCTGCCAGGCATAAGCATCTCAAGACAGGTTTTGGGCTGGAGGCTGTCAAGGTTGGGTAATGTACAGATACCTTTGGGATACCTTTGGGTGGCGGACTGGAGGTCATCAGGGATGGCTGATAACAATGTATTGCTACGAATGCCTGGAAAAAAGATTGTTAGGAGGACTGGACATGCTGAAGGGGGGTTGAGTGATCCCTGGTTTCTAAGGCCTGGTCCTGGGAAACTGGTTCTGGGAACAAGTTTCGGGAAAGGTGATTCTCTAGTTAGGGACAGCTGCTTAGCAAAGCCTGTCTGGCAGAGATTAAGCAAAATGGCTGTGCTAAAGCTAAGTCTATTCTAAGTTTCCTGGGGCCCCTCCTTTCAATTATCTGTGAATTACTTTTGTTTGCCTTTCTCAATTAAGAAACCTCTTGCCTATCAGTAGTATATGTTTAAATATTTATTTTTTTCTCAAACACTGTGATGTCTTAAAACTGCAAAGCCTGGTTGGGCACGGTGGCTCAAGCCTGTAATCCCAGCACTTTGGGAGTCCAAGGTGAGATTGCCTGAGCCCAGGGGCTTGAGACCAGCCTGGGCAACTTGGTGAGACCTTGTCTCTACAATAAATCAAAAAACTAGCCGGGTGTGGTAGCTCGTGCCTATAGTTCCAGCTAATTGGAAGGCTAAGGTGGAAGGATCACCTGAGCCCAGCAGGTCGAGGCTGCGGTGGCCATGAGCATGCCATTGCCCTCCAGCCTGGGTGACAGAGTGAGACTCCAACTCAAAAAAAAAGAAAGAAGGAAAGAAAGAAAGAAGGAAGGAAGGAAGGAAGGAAGGAAGGAAGGAAGGAAGGAAGGAAGGAAGGAAGGAAGGAAGAAAGAAAGAAAGAAACTCTGCAAAGCCTTAGACTATGGAATAGCCTGAACTCACAGAAAAACCCTGGGTTTGGGTCTAAGTCAACATATACACATTTAAATAGCTTTGAGTTGACTTGCACTGATCCTTTTCAAAATGTAAATAATCAGTATATCTTAGAATTGACCAAGAATAATTCTGCTGTCTTGATAAGTGCGTGAAAACTGCTCACACGGATATAACTAAAATTTCCTTTAAAAGGTCAATATCAATGTTAAAAACATTTTAACATTGTTTTGCTTACTTATGAATTAGTAAGGAAACAAGGGGGACATTATGAGTGATGCCAAAAATCTCTTCAACATATAGCTACATAAACACGAAGATTCATAATTAGAAATACTTTAGTTAATGAGAAATCTTGATCAGATAGCTTTTTTAAACCTTAGAGTTTTATAACAATAAGGATTTTTTTTTAAGTGGTGTTTTGCTCCCCACCGCTATTCTAAAGGTTTTTGAAAGCACAGGCGCTTGAGTGTGATCTGAGTGTCTCCAGAATGTTTTCTGAGAGAAACAGCGCGGTTTCCTCCCTCTGGAGGTGGGGCCGAAGCCACATTAACATGACTGGAGCTCCAGGCCTTTCTTTCATTAGTGTGTGTGTCTCCAATGGGCCTCCTGCTGGGAGCCCTGATAGGATCTCTCCCCTCACACCTTTGTTGGCCCTAGCTCCTCAGGCTGTTCCACGTTGTTTGATTTAATGACACAATTCCTGTGATGCAGCAAAAAAAAAAAAAAAAAAAGGATCTTATCTTTCCCTGAAGTAGACAGAGGTGTAGGGAATTCACAACTCTACTCTGTTTCCTGCCCTTTTATGTTGTCAGCATTTGATGACAGTTCTGAAAACACCAAGCCAGGACTATTCCAGTAGCCATGAAATCCCAGAAGCTCAGCCTTGGCTGGGCAGCTGGCAACTCGCGGAAGTCCACTTAGCCTTAATAATGTGGAAGGACAGAAGACACAGTCTGGAGTGGGGAGGGTGGATGAGGAAAACCAGAGGAGACAGTGAGAATGCTAGCATTTCTCTTATGATATGAGAACTTGAAACACAACCTAGTGGTGGAGGAATAAGCCAAGTTCACATATGGAATATGGAGAGTTACTATTTATAGACTCAGGCATAGTAACGTGTGCAAGGAAGATCAGGGCAGTATAAGTAAACTTAAATCTTTGTGTATCATAGAGAAAGGTAACAATAGGTAATGTCTAAAATGGATGCATCAAAAATGGAGATGCAAACATACTATTTAACGATACAAAAGAGAGCACAATAAAATTTTTTTTTTTTGAATTGGAGTCTTACACTGTCGCCCAGGCTGAAGGGCAGTGGCACACTCACAGACACCCCAGCGTTGAACTGCTGGGCTCCAGAGGTCCTTCTGCCTCAACCTTTCAAGTAACCGGAACTACAGGCACGTACTACTATACCTGACTAATTTTTTTGATTTATTATAGAGATGAGGTCTTGCCAAGTTGCCTGGACTGGTCTCGAAACCCGCAGGTTCAGGCAATGCATACATCTCAATTGCCCGGAAGTGCTGGGATTACAGGCTGAGTCACTGAGTGGGGCCAATAAAAATTTAAAACAAATTATTTAACACATTAAAAGAGGTTGGTTCTGGGCAGAAGAAGTGGAATTGAAGAGGATTGAGGCAAGGGACTTTTTTTTTGAGACAGGGTCTGCTATGTTGTTCAGGCTGGTCTTGAACTCTGGGGCTCAAGCAATCCTCTTGCCTCAGCTTCCCAAAGTGCTAGGGTTACAGGTGTGAGTCACCACATCCCGCCAGGAATCTTTATTGTGACGATGATCTCTTGTATTCTTTGACTTTTTTCTTCTTTTTTTCTCCCACTGTCAAATTTCAGTATAATGTTCTTTGATTTTATAACCAAGCATATATATTGCCTAGGTAATAAAACATTTTAAATTGTGATAGTCGGCCCTATTTGATGGTCAAGTTGGGGCTGGATAGAGAGGGGACGAGGTCCGGCATGTCACACTCAACTGTTGATCAGTTTTTGCTGTTGGCCTTGTTCAGACATGAATGATAAACACAGATGAGAGCAGTCACTGGTGGTCCTGGTGTGCTGGCCTTGCTGTGAAGATTAGGATACAAGATAAGTAAGAGCTCAGGCTAGTAAGGAGCATTACAAGTGAGTTTTCATAGTGGAGTTATTTCCATGTCCATTGGATGGCCTAGATCAAGGGTCCTATCCTGGTTGACTTAGCTTAGAGCATTATAGATGCAAAGTAGCTCGGGGGGCACAGGAAGACCTTTCTCTGCCTCAGCCCTGTAACAAACATGTCACAGCAAGAGAAATCTTGCTTTTGTGCTTATGCTGGAGCTAGAAGAGAAATATTACTCTCCCTTGCTTAGTTCAGAAATCTCTTTTCTCGTCTCTATTGGTGGCTTTCACCACTTGTTCCCAGGTGCACGTCTGCTGGGCATCTGCAACAGTGTATCCTGGGAAGCTTTGTTTATTTTTTATTTTTTTATTTTTTGAGTTGGAGTCTCACTCTGTCACCCAGACTGGAGTGCAGTGGCCGCTCTTGGCCACCGCAGCCTTGACCTGCTGGGCTCCAGCGATCCTTCCGCCTCAGCCTTCCAAGTAGCCGGAATTACAGGCATGCGCTACCACGCCCGGCTGATTTTTTGATTT